>NC_137644.1:19201741-19334241 GCF_963383615.2 Lipophrys pholis
CGTATCACTTTTATCGACAGTGGCAGAACGCAACCAGGAGGTTAAAGGTCAAATGCCCGGTTTCCCCAAACGGGATTTAAAAAGAATTATTATCAGAACTACATAAGCTGAACTGCAAGCGTGTGACATGTAAGACTGCAATTAACTGAAGTTGGAGGTTATTGAAAGGATTGACTCTTGAGATGAAATTACCAACAATAATCAAAAGTACTTTAGTTTTGGACCCAGTTTCTTGGGAGCAGGAACTGGGAAAATAATACATTTCTATGAAGAATGTACAACAACGATAATAATAATACATTTTATTTATCACACTTTTTAAAACACAAAAAGACATTTCACATCATCCTAAAATCAGCAAGCATAAAATGGAGAAACATTAAAAAAGACACATAATATAATAAAATAAATAAAATAATAGAATTGTATGAGATATACGAGATATATATGAGAGAGGTAAAATAAATACATCGAAAAAGCAACCTAAACAACCTCATAAAGTCCTTCTCATGATACATATTTACTTCTTGTGTTATTGTGATTTGATTGCGGCTCCTTGGCTTCCCCTCTTGGTGTCTGATTGCTGATGTGTTTCACCTGTGCCTGGCGGTGTGGTCGTCTGCACCTGGTGGCCGCGCTATTTACTGCACGTCTTCCCTGTCTTCTGCTTGTCGGTCTGTCGGGGTTTCTCAGCAATAACCCGAGTCCTCAATGTGAGACAAACGGGACTCAACTCCTTGATTTCACCGTCTCAACTGTCCATTTGTTTGTTCAGTCAATCCAGCTAAATGACGCTGATGCAACAAGGAAAGACAAATTAAAGACAAACCCACATTGTCAAAAACAGTCATGCTTCAGTCAATGGAGGAAACTTGGTTTTTCCATCAGTAAACACCTAATCCATAGTTTTGGCCACGATATTTCCCAACAAGCCGATCATTTCCTGAAACATCAAGACTGCAGCTTGAACGCAGAAGCAGAAGAATTCACCTGCGTGACGCCGCCGCCGCCGCCGAGGCTCTCTGCATGAAGCCGAGCCTCTGTGCAAGTCTGTGCAGGGATAATTGAAGGCGTAATGGTTTTGACATTTGCTTACGACGAGGTGGTGTTTGAGCAACACTGAAGATGACGGCATAAACACTGAATGACGGTTCCTGTCAGGCGCTGGAATCTTTTCTCCCGTCTAATATTGTACCTGTTTACGATCCCACCAGACGATTTTGTTTTGAAGTTTTGATGGACAGCAGAAATGCAGCGGACGTCGTTTTCCAATCCAGAGCAGCAGCGTGAGAGCGGGCGGTCACCTTGAAACACTTCAGGGGCTTCATGAGAAGCTTCAGACCGTCTCTTTATTGTACGTGTAAAACAAACCAACCCTGCACACATCTAGTATGCCCCATTTTGTCTCAGTAACTCAGTGATACTATAACAACCTTTCAAAAAGACGTGATACAAGGTAAAACGCTGATGATGGGGAGATGTTAGTGGATATAAAATAATTGTTAATATATTTATGATTTATGGATTTGAATGGATGGATGGATGGATAATCCAGTCTTGGGTTTTCGGTAACAATAACAAGGTAAAACGTGATATACATATATATGGATTTACGTGACGAATGTCAAAAAGCAATAAGAAAAATGCATAATCACTAAAACATGCAAAGTAAAAGCTTTTGATAGCCATCTAGTGTATTTTTGATTTGAATCGATGTGTTTCGTATGAGGGGGATATTTCATGTCGCTGTGGGAGTTTTCTGCCAAACCACCAAGCAAATTGTAAACATTTTAAGGAAAACATAGATTTAAAAAAATAAAATAAAATAAAATAAATATATATATATATATATATATATATATATATATATATCGATGAGACCTGAGTTTAGATTTGACTTTATGTTGAGATTGTAGTCATTTTACGAAGTGATTGTTTGTTTTTGTGAAAATATAAACACTTCCATTACGTATACTCGGCGCCACAACAAAAGTAAAACTAAAAAGTTTGACTTTAAAAGTTATGATGGCGCTGTTTTACCAGTCCTGCCCACTCAACATGAAATCGGTCTCTGCCCCTGAACTAAAATGTCTCAGTAGTAGTTGTAAATGTAAATTTGATGAGGAAATGAGGATCTGCAGCAAAAACAGACAGGAATGTCAAAGTTGAAGTCAGAAATATGTAGAATAAACTAATTTAATGAGGTAAAATTCCAATCTCTAAGAAGTAGAACTCTGCAAACTACACAGATGAACAATAAAATAAAAGTAATAATTTGGAAATGATAAAAATGGAGTATACAGGCTAAATAACAACAAAGCATAATAGAAGCTCGCTTCACAGCTGACGTAATATAAAAACAGCTTTTCACATAATTTTCCCTTTAATGATAAAACAGCAGCAGATCTGCAACCATGGAAATAAAGCGCTATACAAGTGGTGAAAAGATAAATTAAGGCTAAAGTTTATTCAGGTGAGGTGAGGAACGAGGCAGCTACTGTAGATCAACTAATTCATGAAGAATTTAAGACGCAGAGATTAAGCAGATGATCTCTAAAAGAGAGTTTGAGTCGTCTACTAATTATTTTGCCACAACATGTGGAGGAATGATCCGTCCTTTAGTCATCAGAGGCTCCGTCACAAATGACCGGCAGGTGACGACGGATCTGCTGCTGGAAATGACGGCGTCATCTGACCCGGAGTGACTAATGGAGTGTTTCTAAAGAAACACGGCAGACTCACAAACGTTCCTTCAGTCAATAAAGCTCATTTTAACATCATGTCGACACGCAAACACGCCGACGAAGAATGATTTCCTTTAATAAGCGTGAAAGAGATTCTCAAAACTGTGTGCGCACTGTGGAAGTGAAGGTGTGCACCTGGTGTGTGTTGGTGAAAACACATTTCTAGTGAGCGTGAGGTGTTTCCTTACCTTTCACCCAGTCCACCCTGGGAGAGGCTCCAGCCAGGAACGAGTTCGGCCTGAAGTAATGTAAACTCACCGATGTCCTTTTCTCCTGATTAGTGCAGTCTGACGTCCACGTCACGCTGGACTGGTGAGAAAATTCACTTTGAACTGATGAAACGCAGCAACTTCCTGTGGAGCATCGATGAAGTTCTATTCTATCCCTGCGTAGCAACGTGACGCTACGATACAACAAAGGGGCGAATCGGGAACGACCAACTAACCTTCTTAACTACCTGCTGCTGCACCAATGTTTGTGTCCAGAGCGTCATGACTCCCACTCCATATTGTCCCTTTATTTTGACAGTCACCGCAATAACAATACAACTCCGTCGTCTGTCCACACGAATGTCCGCGTTCCCTCCACTGTTGATGTTTTTTCTTTTCTTTGTGCGCACGTTGTGTGTGGTTTCCTTACAAAAAACAACCGACAGCATCCAAAAACGGTAACTGCTTTGTTTTCTCGCCCAACGAGTTCACAAATGAGGAACTGTACAAGCAGACCGACTCCAAATATAGGAATCGGAGGCTGCGATGACTTGGTCCAACGACGTATTATTGTTATATTTCATCTTATTTGATTGTATTTCTAATGAAATGTTATTTAATTTTAAAGTAATTCTTGTTATATTAAGTCGCATTATGCATCATGACGTCGCCGACGGGAGGAAGAGGCTGAATGAGTGAATGAATTCACCCTCAGCTGGAATTGGATCCAGAAATGTTCCTTTCTTTACTTCTTTCTCTCCGTCTTCATTTACTTTACATTTCCGTCCCGTTCGCCTTTGTTCCGTCTTCTCTTCTTTTTGTCCAGTTTCCCTCGCTGCAGCGCTTCACTTTTCCCACAACCCCTCCTCCTTCATCCTTTTCTTTCTCTTCTCTCCTTCCTTCACCTACTTTCTCTTAACCTTCCTCCGCTCCATCCCTGCAGAGAGCAGCATGAATAATGCAGTGTTCTGCTCTGATAATCACCCTCGTCTTCATCACTGCGATCGTCGCTTCTTCCTCTGATTTCTCTTTTTATCGTGCGAGTCGGTCAAACTCTGCACACGAATATTACACACAAAACATTTCTTTGTCTTTACAGTAAAATAGCATCTCTGTTTTTGTCCTTTAGATCAACATTGTGATGTTTTTATTAATGAAAACGGTTTAAAAGTTGCTTTTTCCCCGAGTCTCAGTAAAAATTTGCAATTTTACTGTTTCTGCGTATGACTCCTTCATTTTCTACTGTTATCAATATTAGTATAAACATGTCCTATAAGGCATATAATCTTATCTCCTCCAATGCAAAATGTTAAACAGCGTTAGTGGAGCAAAACAAAGACTGTTTTAACATAGCCAGTTACCACATAACGCAGTATTGATTTCAGCTTTTTTCTGTGGGATTCATACAGAAATGTCCTGAAAAGTAGATTTGTGGACAAAACTCAAGTCTTTTACTTTCATGTTTAAGTTTGATGAGGTTCTTTGAGATACAACGATGGGTGGCAACTTCACAGGACAATTAAAAATCCATAAAATCCAAGAAAAAAAGAAAGTGAGGAATACAGCATAGCCAGTGAAATTATGAAATCTCAATATCATTTGTAGGTTCCTTTTTCCCACGTTTCCATGGAAACTGAGTATGAGCGTTTTCAAAAAGTTGCATTTTCACTTTCTCCCAGCAAACAGACGCCCGGAACGTTACAAAAGTTTTCCGTTTTCAGGCCACGTTTACACGTACCTTTATTGCCCCCTCGGCGTTTACTAAAGAAATCTTCATTGACATGGACCCTCATATACACCTGGTTCAGCCAGACCTGTAGGGGGCAGTGTAACGAGAAACATGAAGCCCTGACAGCCAATCAGAATCCTTGAAATAAACACTTTGGATCCTGATAAGCATTACGACCAAGCAGGTTATCAACTCGCTGGTTCTACCCAGACCTACGTGTTCACATGAAAGGGGCGGAGCTTGCAGCGTCTGACCAATCACTTCCTCACTGCTCTTCTTTTAGTTTATATTTGACATCCGTTTGTTCAGAGGCTGAGTTTCCTCCGTGTGAGTGCGTTTCCTGTTGGAATATTAATTCATCAATGTGACGGCACGAGTAGTTCTGCGTTCCATAAATTCCTGTTTCTGCAGTTCAGCCAGGTGAGATCATTAACCTCATTATTCCAGTTCAACCCTCGTGGAGCGAAACAGGGCGGGTCATTTTCCAAGAGATCTGATTGGTCAGGAGGCGGAGCTCTGGGCCCTTATCCAGAACATAACCTACTCCGGAGCAGGTTAGACATTCAGAGTCAGTTACCAGGTGATTTATCGGGTGAGAAGTGAACCAGCGTCGTCGTACAGAAAACCAGAGTTAATCCTGGAAGTTATCTCGATAAGAGAAACTCCAGCGTCGTAGTTCAGGCCTCTGGTTTCCACATGATGGGTTCTGTTCGGGTTTAAACGAGGAGACGGAGGAGTTTGAACCAGCCTGCGTCTGCATACGATCTGGGCCTGGTTCTGAAAAGTGGTTTCAGATGACCTTCCTGCAGAGTTCCTGTTTTCTCTTCAGTTCCTTCACTTTTCATCACCTTAAGAAACGCCGTTAAACTATTCGCTCCTCTTTGTGAGAGCGCAGCTGTACGTCAGAATAACGTCGGACATGGTCGGTTTCCTCGTGTGCAAAAAAATATTGTTATTTTCTTCACGGCGGCGGGTTTTCTCTACTCGTCCGCTTTTCTTGACTTGGGTGTGTTTATTCGTCTATTTTGTAAAAACACAAAATAGACTAACACACACACACACACACACACACACACACACACACACACACACACACACACACACACACACACGCAAACACGTGTCCCTAAAGACCAGTAGCTTTAAATAGGTAGTAACTTTGTGCCTTTGTCAACATAAATAAATCCACTTTCTCTCTCCATGTGAGGTCTGTTGCTCTGAAATGTTCACATGTTCCAGAGACAAAGGTTGTTCAATAACAGATTGAACAACCTTTGTCTCTTGTGCGTGTGTGATCAACAGGATCACGCACGCACGCACGCACGCACTTCACGCACGCACGCACGCACTTCACTCTCTTCTTCTGCTGTTTATTTGTCTGCGTGTCTGAGAAGCAGCAGAGCAGACTGGTAAAGAAAACAACGTACTGCGAAGCTCCTCGTGAAGCTTAAAATTCTCATCTAAGCCTGCAAGTTTGGTTGTTTTCCAGACAAAACAAATCTTAGAATTGTTGAATTGTATAAAGTTAAGATAAACGTTTAAAACAAACTGCTTAAAAACAGAAAAATGTGATTGTTTCTAAATGCATTTATTAATATTTTGCTCATCCCACAAATGCATGCTCATCCCAACTGGATATTGTTATAATATAAAAATCATCAACCACATCAAATACACCTTTATTTCTCCCTTTTTACCTCCTGATCGCTTTTCTATGTCAATTTTCTTTTCTTTTCTGTTTCTGATCCGCGTCTCTTCCTCTGACTTTCCCTCCTTTCTCCTCCACCTCCTCCCGTCGGTCCTGTTGTTTGCTTTGTGTGCCTGCGTGTCTTTTGTGCGTCTAACTCGCTTTGTTTGTCTTCCGACAGGAGTTTCAATGAAGCCCTTGTGCGTTTCATTCATCTCATTTTAATAAGCGTCCGTCCGTCGCTGCAGACTTCGGCCGTCGTGGCGTGACATAAAAACCACCGGCCCACTAATTACTCACTGTTGATATTTTCAACAGGAGCGCTGTTCGCCGCTTGCGGTCGGGATTGTTCGCTGTGAGAAGAAAAAGATGGGCGCGTGCCACGCTTCCGATCCGCTTTGGAGAATAAAGAATTAACTGTGCAAACACACTGATCAGGCCGCTGTAATTGGGGATGTTGACGGGATCAGGTCAGGATTTAGTTTACTTTAGGAAAAGACTCTTGTTTAAGGTTTCCTGAGGTTTCCTGACAGAGCCGGAGGGTTTCCGGATCTATGAAGCGTCTCTACACTCAACTGCGTCAGGGTTAGTTGTTCTTATATACATGTTCATATATAGATCAATAAGCAGAATAATAAAAAACAAAACTAAGTTCTCTGTTGACACAACATCACAGGTGAAAACGCCTGGATTTTGCATTTTCATTAAGGACGCACAATATTGGATATGTGTCGATATCCAATACACCGATATTCTTCAAACTAAATATTTTCGATATCGGTATGATTCTGAGACCCGCGGAGGTCCGACTTCCGTAAAGCGTCTCAACTCGCTGTAGTGGAATCAAAACAAAGACCGATGCAGCGACTGCACAGCTTATTTCTACCCTCACAGGTTTTCAGAAATACTTTTCGCTGAATACTTTAGTAAGAAAAGAGAGTTTGTGACGCGGCCGCCATCTTGGTTTGATTTGTAACTCCGAGCTATGCTACATGCTACATGCTACATGCTAAAGACTTTCGGGGCTCACACACTAGCGATGCTACATGCTAAACATAATTAAAGTATGACTGATACACTCATTAACAGGGAAGTGTGTAGATGGATGCTGAGTTGCGTCCCCCCCCCCTCTGTTTCCACGGAGACGGAGCATGGGAGCTATTTGTAAAAAGTACCTTTGTGGTATAAAAGAGTCTTCTGGTTTCACTTAAAAACATTGTTGTGGATTTAAAACATAATGCACACATTAAGCATAATTTCTTAATGCATTAAACTTTTACGTAATCAAACTATGAAATACAGAGACCCCCTAGTGGTGATAGTAATTATGACAGCAGAAATTTTCACACTGAAATAAAAGAGAAAACTTGGCACTTGTATGCAGTTTACTTTGTGCTTGTGCTGGTATTTTATACATCAAACAAAAAGGATTTTGCTAAATAAATCTGCTGTGATGTCAAATCTGGATTACAACTTTCAAAATAAAGCAACACGATGCAAGTGGGATTATTGTGTCATATATTACTAAACAGGAAACGACAACACATAAAATACACAAAGGATATAAATGCATGTAAAAGCACATTGATTAAAAACTGCAAGCTTCTTTGAGCCGCAGCTTCCTATTATTAGTTCTTCTTCTTCTCATTATTTTTATTATTATTAGTAGTAGTAGTCATAGTAGTAGTAGTAGTAGTAGTAAATTGGCACCAAGAGAGTGAACAAAGCCCGACTCTGTGTCGCTAATCGTGTTCTTCCTAAAACGCCATCATGAGTCGTTCATCTGTTGTTGAGTTGAAAACTTCACAACAAAAATAGAAGAAACGTCAATCACAGTGATTTTTATTTTTATTTTTTTTAAATCTATGAAAAACAAAAAGAGCTAATTTACTTCCTAACGGAGGAAATAAAGCCTGCAGAGATTGTTGAGGGTGACGAGGCTGATTGTCGTGCGCTCACAGTTTTAGGAGGAGGATAGCAGGAGATGTGCGTCGCCGCTGTGCTGATTAAAAATTGAAGGAGTGCTTTACGGCGATGACGCTGAAACGTATTGCGGGACCTCTTGTGATGTATGACTAATGCTGAGTCATACCGAGGAGGGGAACACGAAGTGTAAAGCCCCGGAGAGAGGAAGAGACAAGATGTACAGGACTGATGTGGTTAGAAAACTGGTTAGAAGATGAATAGAACTGGTCAATAAATGTATAAAACTGGTTAGAAGATGGATAGAACTGGTCAATAAATGTATAAAACTGGTTAGAAGATGGATAGAACTGGTCAATAAATGTATAAAACTGGTTAGAAGATGAATAGAACTGGTCAATAAATGTATAAAACTGGTTAGAAGATGGATAGAACTGGTCAATAAATGTATAAAACTGGTTAGAAGATGAATAGAACTGGTCAATAAATGTATAAAACTGGTTAGAAGATGGATAGAACTGGTCAATAAATGTATAAAACTGGTTAGAAGATGAATAGAACTGGTCAATAAATGTATAAAACTGGTTAGAAGATGGATAGAACTGGTCAATAAATGTATAAAACTGGTTACAAGATGTATAAAAGCCTATTTCTTTCTTCTATTATTAAGTTCTCTGTATTCATTTCTCTGGTAATGATATAAGAATGTCTAGAACTTTTCACCTAGAAGCCTCCAGTTATCATGAGCCTCAAGCTTAGTTACTATCTCAACTTGTAGGAGTACAACAGAAACTTTTCTTTGCGTTTTCTTGTGTCTGTTTTTATACGACGATGATGAATACTTCTGTTAAAAGAAGAGAAGTTGTGTTTTTGATCATTCTAACTTTAGGCTGTGAAGTTGTTCTGGCAGCTGATTGGTTGACTGGATGTGGTTCTCCTCTAATATCTCAGCAATGTGGCCCCCATCTCCCAGAAAAGCCGCCCAGAGGAAGCCTAATACGTTTTCTAATTCCATCAGTCACACAAAATCCTGAAACATATTGCAAAAGAATCGAGTGGACATGGGACAGATCCTCAAAAGAAAACTTCACTTGTTCCAGCACTTTGGACCCGGCGGTGCCACGTTCCATCCTGTCTTTATGCTCGGAAGTCTTTATGCCGCGACCCTTCAGGAAACAAACACAGCGGTGACCCATGAGCAGTGGGATTCAAACCCGCAAACCTCCAATCCCAAGTTCTCTTACATCTGAGTCACATCTGCCAAGTCTCACTGACCTCAGTCGGGTTTTATGTCCATTTCATATCCGTCAACAGTTACTGTTCATTCTGAGGCTACACCGAGTTATATTTAAACATTTCAGGGGTATATCGTGTTTATTACACATTTCAGTCACGTATTCTCTATTTTTGGGTGATATAGTTTGTCTATATTCTCTTCTTCTTTTTTTTTATTCTGGGTGATGTATATCTACACTGTGGGAGTAGAATACAGTAGAATTGACTGTGAAGCTCACTTTATAATAATGATAATAATAATAATATTAATAAAAAATGTAAAAGCTAAGTAACAAAAGCTGTGACTTTTGACTTTAATGTAATAATTTATATTATTGGCAAAATGTTTGTTACACAAGGATTAAAAAACACACGTGAACCTGCATCACCTGATGTAAGCCTGTAACCCAGTTCGATATGTGCATTTAAGTACAGCAGGTCTAATCTGGGGAGGCGAGTTCACCAACAAAGTCTCATCTCAACCCGCTCTTATATCGTTACTGGTCAAAAACTCCAGTTGACTTCTTCGACATTTGGACATTAATAAAAAAAAATACAGAAGTATTTCTGGCAGGTTCAACTCAGCTTCGATCCAACCACTTTCATCCACAGGTGAACGACATTAATCCAGCGGGCCGGTCCAGTCGGGTGTAATCTCAGCGCTCTCGCCGAGGGGTCCACACTCAGAGCTTCGCCAGATGTGCTGTCGAGATGGACAAGACGCCGAGGGAAGACCAGATGTGCAGCAAACGGACGGCTGCCAAGGCCGTTTGGACGTCTTGTGAAATGAGCTCAGGAAACAGAACCGGGTGAGAGGATGTGTGGAGACGGGCCTCTGTCGCCACGGCGGCCAGGTGACGCCACCGTGGAGCCAGAGGGGGATCCACCGCGGAGCGAGAGGGGGATCCACCGCGGAGCGAGAGGGGGATCCACGGCGGAGCGAGAGGGGGATCCACGGCGGAGCGAGAGGGGGATCCACCGCGGAGCGAGAGGGGGATCCACGGCGGAGCGAGAGGGGGATCCACCGCGGAGTGAGAGGGGGATCCACCGCGGAGCGAGAGGGGGATCCACCGCGCTCACAACAACGCTGGACGTTCATTTACCCCTGAAGTAACAGATACAGACAAATACTTCATTAATCACTGGCCGAGCAGGATCTTCATCATCGTGGTCAAAAGAACACAAGGACGCAGTTTAAAAGTGAGACGCTTCTGTAGAAAAGTTACCAATCCCACTCCTAATCCCAGAGTCAATGTTACACCTGCCTGAAGTTTATCTTGGCGATATCAGTCGTTTGATCCAGTTCGGTACTGAAACACACATAAAGATTAGTTCCTTACATTATATTTCTCCTTCTGTGGAGAGTCATTGTGGATCCCACTTGATAAACGGGCATCAGGGATTCAGAGCAGTAATCCATAACGTCTGTACTTTTATAATTCACCCAATACCTGTAGAAAGGTCAGAAATCAGCGTGACTGAAAAGCTCAGGAGGCGGGAGGCAACGTTATGCAACAATCTGGCAAATATGGAGGCTCCGTGCCCCGAAGAAGTCTGTTTTAAAACCAAGCTGTGATGCAACTGCATTAATCAGAACACCAACATATTGGAATTGTTAGTTTTTGGAGTGTTTCTACTTTTTCTTTTCCCCCTGGCTTTTCTGTGGAGATTAAATCAGCTGCTTTATTAATACTTATAATAAGTAATAGATGTGAACATTTGAGGAAGGCAACTGAGTGTTTGCGATCATACACTTGACTTCCAGTGTTGCGTATTTTTATGAATGGTACTCTTTCTTCTTATTCAAGAAGTATTATTGGGCCCCCCTGACTGGTCTGTTTGAAGTTTTTAGGCTGATAAGGCTAAAAAAAACAAAAAAAGTCAGTTGTATTTTTAGTCTTTTGGGATCCAACCGTAAGCCCGCACTATATAAAGGCCTAAAGGTTGCATTAGTGCCACACGCACGCGCACACGCTCCTAATTCGGTGTCCTAATTCATGAGACAGTGTGGCCGCATGCAGGCAGGTCTTTACGGCGACAAGCGCCAAAGGCCATCTGTCCTGAGAGAGAGAGAGGGAGAGAGAGAGAGAGGGAGAGAGAGAGAGAGAGAGAGAGAGAGAGAGAGAGAGAGAGAGAGAGAGCTTTACGCACACCCAGCTCCTCTCCACAGACCCAGTGTGACGCGCAGACGAGACGACAACCCTCGCAAAGTGGGAAGTTTTCGCCAAAAGGATTTCTGTGTAAAATTTAATCACCTTCATGTCGACTCTGTTGGATACTAACCTGCCGATGCTATGGTTACCTTTATTACGGTAGGAGCAACCTTTTATTTATTTATTTTTTTATTTTTTATCTCTGCTCTCTTTGGCGCTTCCGAGCGCACTACTACTACTACTACTACTACTACTACTTCTTCTTCTTCTTCTTTTGTCGCTGATTAAACGCGCTCACTCGGTCGTTTGGAGATTTGACTTAAAACGATGGCCAGTGGCTCAGATAAAGTGTGCAGCATGGGGAGCAGATTTAAAAAGCTCATAAAAGTGCTGAAGTGCTGAAGATGTAAAGATAAACAGTTGAGGAACATTCAACGTGTAGGTGTAACTTTTCTGATAAGATTCAATTTGGCCAAACTTGCCGTGTTTATGTGTGTAATGGAGATCGGATGTTGACTTTTTCGCAATAGAAGAGCCACAGGACATGTGCACGGACTTGTTTTCTCCGATAATCTCGTGCTTTGGGAGCTTTGTAAGATAAAAGAAGGCAGGACGCGCCGCGCGCCGCCTGAGGGTGAATCCAGCTCGGGGAAACTCGCTTCTTGTACTCGCCTTTTTTCTCCTTGTGCACAGGTAGACAAAGAGGCTTGGGTAGTTCCCAAGCTGCCTCACAAACACAGGAGACTCCGGTGCACTTTTCGCTTCTCGCCCTTTAACTCGTAAGGCGTGTGCGTCTGGTGTTTGGAGGGAGTGGATCCGGTCCCCGGTGCGCACGGCCGGGACGCGGCTCAGGTTGTGTCTCTGGACAACCTCCGGTGCGCTAATGGTGCCTTCGGCTCCCGGTTAGTGGGTGAGAAAGGTGATATGTCACAGATGTGTCTCAAAACAAAAGACGAACTGGGAGTTCACACGTTCCGGTTTCTCTCCCCGCGCGTCTGTCCGCGCGGTGCGCATCCGTGCGTGTCTGTTTGCGTGTCTGGCTCGTCTCGGTGCGCACGGAGGCCCCGGAACTGCCTCAAACACCTCATATATAATGGATCTTTATGCAACATAGAGCAAAGCCACGTGTGTCTATAACATGTAAAACCCACACCTGGATTATACCTTTGAGAAAAAGCAAAAAAAAAAATATGAAGAACTTATAATTTGCTCACTTAGAAAATGGGAAATTGCATGTTTAAGGTTCGTTTGTTTAACTTTTTCTGAGAACCTAAATATGTCTTGTTACCCCCCAAAACCACCGGATGTCTGTGCATGGATGGAAGTCTTCGCGCTGGTCTTTTATTGGGGTGAAATCCTGCAGGATAATGTGTGATTGGACATGTGGTCTGGACATTTTTGCGTAATGGCGTGCATCAGTGCGCGCCTTCAGCATGTGGCGGATGCGTTTCTCATGCGCTTGGAAGCCCTCTTCTCGTGTGTGTGTGTGTGTGTGTGTGTGTGTGTGTGTGTGTGTGTGTGTGTGTGTGTGTGTGTGTGTGTGTGTGTGGTGGGGGGGATACACTGAAACAGCTGTTGCAGCGGCGGATTTGACGCAGAGCTCATCTTTGACAAGGGAAATTAGGAAGCGAGGAAGGAAGGAAGGAAGGAAGGGAGCGAGGAGGAGAAGAAGAACCAGGGGACCTGCTTTATTCTGCAACTTCCTCCAGTGTGTTGTGTCGGTGTCGTGCAACTCACAATGCAGCTGCACGACGTCACGTTCACAATGTTGGTTTTGTGTTTTACTGGGGGGGGGGGGGGGGGTGTTCTGGAGTGAGGGGTGTGAGTGTGTTTAGGGGCGGTGCTCAGGAGGAGAACATGAAGTACAGTGTGTAGTTAAACAACATATTCAGTTTTGTCACTGCTTGATCCACTTGTTTGTTGCACCTTTATTTTCAAACTGCCTTGCAGGACTTGTCCTACAACATTAAGTAACTGACGTAAACAACATCAAAGTTGTTTTTTTTTTATATAACTTCAGACAACGAAGGAAAAGTGGAGAAAGTAAAGAACAGGCAGCATCTTTGTCGTCTTGATTGGAAGAATAAATGTGGTTGACACTATGGAAGACGTACAGCTTGGTTAGGTTTGGGAATCGAAACACTGATATGCCTTCATGCACACTTTATTTTGAAACAAGATAAGAGTGAAGTTTACAGTGTCTGAGAGGAGGAGTTCATCCTCCAGTGTGACGGTTCAGTCTGACTCTTTAACATTTCATATAAGAGAGAGGGTCTGTCTCAGAGGCAGAAGTCTAAGTTCAGTTCCGTCAATAAAAATAAAAAACATCTCCTCAGCTTTTGGCTCTGCAACATTTTCCCGGTTCTGCCCTGGCTTCAACTTTACACCTTTAAAAAAAAAAAAAACTAAACATGATATAACTGAAGTAAACAGCAACGATCATTGATAAGCTTACATAACAGTTTGGATCAGATGCTGCTGATTTATATTTACTTGACAAGCTCAGAGAAAAATGTCTGTAAATCACAAATGTGCAACTAATAACCACCGAGAACAGGAAGGTACATCTGAGGACATCAGAGCCCAAGAAGGTTTGATGGAATCTAGATAAAGACGGGAGGAGATCGCAGGAGTGACTTTGTGTCGGGTACAGATGCAGCCACGGTCCGTCTGGCTGATTGACGGAGTTGGATCAGAACCCCGTCGTGCTGATTTGAAGGAGAAAAGACGTCCAGGGTGGATCAACGAGCTTCTCCTCATCCAGATGTTTCACTCACGTCAGTGCATGTGGCTCCCGGAGGGACGCGCTGATGTCCTTTACCTCCGCCACCCTTTGTTTTCTGGAAACCTGCTCTTCTCTCCACATGTGATGTTTGGCTTGTTTTTACTGGACGTAACCACAGGAGTTGATCTTCATGACGTTAAACAACGGGGGGGGGGGGAGTAACGCTGAAGTGTCAGAATTGAACCGATCAAATGTAAAGAAAATATAGTTTTTAGGATTAATATCAGTGTTTGGTGCGAGTGTGCCGCTAAATAACCAATCAAATGACGAGAATTATCTTCTAGTTCTACTTCGTAACTGAATTTTAAGTAATGAGATTTGCCTGCTTGAAATATTACAAGGGTCCTTTATTTTGTAGTACCAGTACAATCTATCTAGTTAAAGCGCGTGTTGGCAGATTAAAAGTTTTCCTGAACTTCTGAATATTCTTCTCCGACTTTGAACTTTTTGAAATTACATAATTCCATTTTAAAAGACAAAACAAGAGAAAACTCCACAATCCTCCTCTGCAGGATCGGGGATTACTTAACACTCACATACTTTTCTCTTGAAATAAGGCGTCTTGTGCAACATGTAGCGTGTCTACAAGTTTGCGTTCGACCTTACGAGAGGTAAGAAATCATCAGTTCCTTGTGCTCTGAGTGTGAATGAATGGCGTCTCGCCGCTCAGATGGAAGCATCCAGTGGAGCCGTTCTGGTTTCAGATCCTTCGGAGTGAATCATGTCGGGTTTCATTCACAACCAGTTTCAATTCATCCGGACTTGTGGGGAAGCGTTACGTACGAGCTGTCAAACAGCTGTGTGCAGCCGTCTCTCGCTTCTCAAACACACTTCCGACCGGAAAAGAGTGGAGATATGTTTCCTTGCACAGAGAGACTCTGGGAAGTGGGAGGCCGTTGAGTTAAAGCAGCTGGTGGTGAAAAGTGGAGCGTGAGCGCCGGCGCTGATGATCCTGATCCTGTGTGGAGGAAATTCTCAAGCCCGATGTGGGAAGGAGGGGGGTTTGGGTCTGGAAGTTTTGCTGGAGGAAGTGCAGCTTCAGCACCGCGTCTTCAACCAGCTTGGTGGCGTTGAGGTGAGACTTGAATCGGGTCACTTCCAGCTCCTGGTGGGAAGATATAAAACGGTCTTTCTTCAGGGTTTTGGTCGACTCAACATGCTGTCAGGGTCAAGAGTGAACGACACACTCTGCACTCATTTTTATGAATGAATCCGTCTCACACCCGAGGCAGAACCGTTTTCTATGACCTTAGCGGGCAGGCGCAGTGTTTCAGAAAAGTTCTGTTTTCACTGATTTCACCAAGACGCCGCGTCGTCGAAAAGTTCTAAAAGTTGCATTTTAGAGACTCGGAGCTCCGTTGTCGTGTGAAACGGGCCCAAGACGCAGTACTCATGAGAAAAGATCGAACTTTGATGCAACTGGACAGTAGCTGGACGGTTGGTTGGTTGAATAAGGATTTCCAGGAGGAGCTTAATGAAACCTGCCCATTCCAATCAGGCGGAACATTGCAGCGCGTTTCCACTCGTCAGGCTTGATCCGATTAAAAGCAGCCCGGGTGTCATGACTGCATTACGACGGTCCGTATGTGAACGTGTGAACGCTGCCAGCTCCAGAACGCACCAGATCACTATTGGAAAAACTGGGTTTTTGTCGACTTTTAAAACAACTGTGACGCAGTTTGATTATTTTTTGACTCTGAAGGAGTCAAATTACATTTTATGACACTTTTATAGACGTTATAGTTCAAAATTAAAAGAAAACACCACAATCACTCAAACTGCACGTTATGCAACAGATGGTAGGATTGTTATAAGATCAATAAACATTATTACACCAAAATGTAATTCACCAAACACAAATGTTTGAGAGCTTCTTCAGGTTTATTGCTCAGACTTTCACCGACGCGTCGGAGCGCCTCGGGAGGTGACGTCGTGTTTCACCTCCGGGCCGCCGTCACTCTGCCACCTCAGGCCACCTCAGGCCACCTCAGGGCCTCTCCACAGCCTCCTGCTCCCCGCTGCATTAAAGGGGCTTTGTAGTTAGAGTCAAGTGCTGCTCAAGTACTTTCCTCGTAAATATTTCTGTCAATTATGGCGTTTGGCAGGACGGCTGGGGGGGGGGTGAGGGGTCAAGCACGCCGGAGGTTTGTTGTGACGTCACGTTCAAAAGATTTGTGGCGGAGCGAAGTCTGGTGAATAAACGTCTATAGTTAGACTCTAAAGAGTTCGGCGTGTGTGAACTGGAGGCTTCATACCAGCAGGGTGAGAGAGGACATGTTTACCCTCTTCGTCCTCCGTGGCTGCGGCGTCTCAGTCGCTCCCAGATAGTTTACACATCGAGCCGAGTGTTTATACGCTGCACATTCTTACGGCGAGGTAGAGCAAAACACTCGCAGGAGGTTTCTTAGACGGCTTTCTCTCGTCTGCGGAGCCAGAGCGGCCCAGACGCTCATTCCTTTAGACCTGCAGCCTTCACTCTCCCCTCCAGGTAAACACAACCGCACACAAAGCAGTCCGGCGCTTGTCTCGCTCTGTCATCTTTCCCATAATTCCCGGCGAGAGGGAGCAGATAGAGATCATGTGGTTTGAAGGTGAGGCTCGGACTGACCAGCAGTCCGGTCATATGACGGTTCAGTCTGATCCGCTAATCTGAGTGATTTTCTTTATCGCCCTCAGATCCACCGTCTGGATCTTCATGCTTCCCCCCCTTCATGTTCTTTACAGTAAACTCTCCCTCCCAGCCTGTCTTCTTTTTTCTTTCTCTCCACCCATTCTCTCCGTTCCCTCACGGCGTGACCTCCTGATAACGTTACTGTTCTGACGCAGCGGATCTCTGATGGTGTCGGGCAGGACAAACTCAAATCAGGCTCATTTATCATGCATCAACCTATTTATAGAGAGAAATTAATATTCATTACAGAAGTGTATTTGGGCCACGAAGAAAAAAAAATTGGAGGTTAAAAAAAAACCCAAAAACCTCATGCACTTAAAACAAAAAGTCAAAAATCAAACGCAAGATTTTTTTTTCTTCACGGAGAAAAAAATATAAGATCAGATGTTCAAAAGCAGTAAGCAACTTTATAAAGTCAGAATTATGTGATTATTACGGCTTCCATGGGTCTGAGTGACGGACAGACGGCTCCAGTTTGTATTTAAAAAAAAAAAAACAACCTCGACATCGATTTTCGACTTTTTTCTCGACGTGCATGAGGATTTTTTTACTTTCTTCAATGACCCTAACACTCTGAGTTTTAAAAACCTTTCCAGCGCTAAGAAAAACATGTGGATGATTGCTGGATGTGCAGGAGTGTTTGTCAGGGACGGAACCTCGAAGTTTGAATCTTATAAATCTGAAAAGAAATGTCACCCGTGTCTGAGCTGGCAGGAAACAAACTGCTCGATGTCTGACTTGTAAGTTTCCAGGTTTGACAGCCGTCATCTTCTGTCTCCTTCTGTCTCCTTTACGGCGTCCTGCACTACAGTTTGTAGTGAATAAACATTGTTTTTAAGTCTGAGAGACTGAACTATAAAACTACCAGGAGAATATGGACTTGAAGCCATGAGACTGTTGTTGTTGTTGTCCAGCTGCTCCTGCGTGTGTAAAAGAAGGATTTAATATGGCTGTCGTGTGCCTGTGCAGCAGTGCAGAAAGAACATGCAAACTCCACTCTTCTCATCACGTCTTAATTGTTTCTGTGCATGTTGGAATTAAAAGGCCTCATGCTATGCAGTGATATTTTAATATTCATGCTGTTTTCAGCCACATAAGATCTAATTAATACTCACAGAAAGATGGAGTACTTTCAGTCATAGAGCCAAATTACCACGAATATTTCATTGATTTAATTTCTACATTTATTTCCTATTTGGTTCAACATTTGATGAGATAATAAACTAAAGACGCAAACAGAATTTTTACCATATTTCATGGTACGATTGTACTTATTTGGCTTCATCCAGCTCCCAATGCTGGTTGCAAGAAGCTGGAGTCAATCCCAGCTGACGAAAGACAAAAGGCAGATACTCTCAGTTATCCTAACACACATGTTTCTGGGTGGAATCCAGAGAAATCCAAACCTCGGACAGTGAGAACTTTCGGTTTCCACAGGGGAAGGCCTTCACATGGAATCGATCCGGGGTCGACCCGAGAAGCCCGCCTGTTCGACGCACGCCTGAAGATATCAATTCTAAAGAATTATTTGATTATGTTGTTTCTCATTTATAGGTCGAATCCACAAGTGTGAGAACAGAGTGAGCAGTCTGCCAGGACTCGACACTTACTTCTTACCGTCTTTCACTTCTCATAGAAGAAAAAAAAACTGTTGTTTTTGTTGAAATTCTGCTGCTTTTCTTCTTAATCTTGTCTCGTGCAGCTGAACTTTTTACAGCTGTAACAACACACACACACACACACACACACACACACACACACACACACACACACACACACACACACACACACACACACACACACACACACACACACACACACACACACACACACACACACACACACACACACACACACACACTATTCAAACTTCAGTGTTGATGGAGTAGATACAGGAGATGGTAATGGAGCCGCTCCTCTTTACACATTTAGGCGAAATAAAAAGACTCCCATGTTCCCGATGTAACGCACTTGGTCGGGAAATCGCAGCTCAAATCCCGGGGCGGGTCCCGTCTTCATTCTCTCCCTCAAAGAATGGGAATCCTGGAGGTGACATCTGTGTGGACGGACATGACCACCTTTGATATTTGAACTGACGGATGTGCCGGCAGCCCGAGGGTGAAAGCATATTGTCACTCTCGCCACACACAAACCAAATCCCCCCTCGACTCGTCAGATCACTCGCTTCAACTCCAACCCCTAACACAATGCTAATCCCGACTTTAATCTCCACCCTTCAGCCGAACGCCGAACCCCAAAAATAGGGGAAAATGGCGGAATGGGAATCATCAAAGGAATACCTTTTACCGCCCGTATCTGTTCTAAGCCTAAGAATCTCTTCCGTAGGATCGCATCATGTTAAACTCCGACTTTTAAATAGGTTTTTGAAAGTGATCCCGCTCAGCGCCACCTGGCCTCCTCTCACATGTCAGCAACGAATGTCCATGATTAAATGACAACCAGGAATCTTTATTTTAGTTACTTTCTCAAAAGGCAGTGGGCGTCCCACAGGGTTTAGTCCCGGGTCCCTTCGAGCTCCCTGCTCTCTTGTAGCATAGATTAGAAGTTGAACCACTTTTAACTCATATTGTCTCATTCTGGCAAGTTTCAGTTTGAGTTTTGACAAAGCTGGACATTTCTGTGAAAAATAGAGAAACTGACAAATATGTTTGTTTTATTGGACAGAAGAAAAGATTAACGCTGAGAATGAACAAGATTACAACTACCGTATTTTCCTGACTATAGAGCACCTCAATAAAAGCCGCACCAACAAAGTTTTTAAAAAATATTTGAAATGTACTTATATATGCCGCACCGGCCTAAAAGCCGCGGTTAACTACTGAACTGAATAGTTAGTTTAACTGAACATAACTGAACTGATCAGTTTCCGAACGGTGCCCAAAGCATAAAAGTGCTTATCAAGCAAAACAGAAAAGTTATTGATTGCTTTATTCGTCGTCCTCCTGCGCACTGAAACCATCGAAGTCCTCTTCTTCAGTGTCGGAGTTGCACAGCCTCAGAAGAGCTTCGTCACACACCTTTTCTGTGGCGATGTCAGTGTTGCTCTCCGTGTCGCTCTCCCTGTCGCTGTCATCGTCCCGGGGTGAATCTGACTCTGAAGCTGAAGTGCCCTCTTCACGCAACAGTCCAGCCTTCGTGTGGTTTCCATGATGAAGGGGTATGGGTTTGAAAAAGAATCTCTGTCGTGCCTGCTGCTTGCGTGGTGCTAAATGAAAATTAGCACTTTCTTCTTTTATGTTAAAATTTGACTTTCACCGGTCTCGTTTTTTTCACTTTATACTACAGCGCCCCCTGGCGGGTGAAGAAAAATCCACAGAAAAGCCGCACCACATTGTATGCCGCATAGTTCAAAGTGTTTCAGAAAAGTTTCGCATTCACTCGGCAACATTTTGAAAAGCGTGTAGTTAGAACGCCCGGCTCCAAAGTGGCTGTAGTTGGTTGTTCTTGTGATGAAACCACACGAACGCTGCAGAGAACAATACAAAATAAACATTAATAAAGTTGGACCGCTGTTACCGGTGAGTCTCAACGTTTTGGAAAGGTTTCCGCCTTGGGAGACGTTTTCAAAAAGTTGGGATACAGAGTGAGAATATACTCAAAGTAGGAGTAACTGATATAGTTTTTTTCTTCTGACTGGGCTAAATGTATATTTTATCTTAATTTGACAGACGTCATTTTAACGTTTTTCTACCTGTGATTTCTGTGGATGTTTCTGAACGTGTATTTCTCGTCCCAGAGAAAACGATATCCACGGGAACCGTGACGTCAATACAGTATGTTCCATGTCTGAACATCAACGTTTCGCTGATTTATGAGGCAGGAAAAAGAAAAAAAAGTCAGATTTACGACTCAGACTGGTTCTTCGTCTCCGTTCCCCCCGTCCCACCGGGCTTCTCTTCTATCTTTATCCTCCACCACGTTGGGTAGAATCCTAAATAATTGCAGAAGAACTTTGTGAATATTTAATCTGACTGAGATTCAGCAAAAGTTCAAATTAGCCATGGAGGGAGGATGCGCCGTGCGAGTCTGTGTTCCGTTCTGCCCATGTGCTGTTTGCAAACTGTCAAATGTTTTGAGAAATGGCAGAGTCGTTGGAAACTGCACGATACTGGTCTCCTTCCATTATCGAGCTGTGTGATCTCCACTGCAGGAATTTCACGAGTTTGCACTCTCCGAGGTTTGTTTATGTGCGATAGCCTCCGGGGTTTGGTGAAAAGTCGGGCAGGAGGCTGTCGTGGCCTCATGTTCAGTTAAACTGGGTCGTACGGGTCGGGGATGTCTGATCTAGATGTTATTCCTCCTTATTCTGCCGTACAGATGCTTTCTTTTCCTCACCGCTCTGGCTGACTGCAGGGAGAACTTCTGAAATGAGGTCCTGTTACAGAATCCACTAATCCTCTAATTTTATTATCGACCGCTTCCATCAGTTGCTCCCGTCTTTTAATCTTGCTTGTATCTTGTCTTTCCATCGTAGCCCGAGTGGTGATTTTATCAGCTCCTTCACTTTCTGAATCACGACATAAACCACCGTATAGTATTCCTTTATTTCTTACAACATGGCGGATGAATAAATAGAATTCTTTTGCCGTCAGATTTTATAATAATTTTAGTTCAGGGGCCACAAATAGTTTAATTTAGGCCTCGTTCATACAACCGTTCAAACAAAACGCGTCGTTTTACTCGTTTTCGTTTGCAAGGCAACATTTTGAAAACGATGTCCGTTGACATGGAAACGGCAGAAACGCTGAAAACGACAAACCGCCTGGGAAACTTCCTGCAGTTACACCCGCTGCTGGTTAGGGGGCGCCGTCGCCCGAAACAAACACTGACCAGAGAGGAAGTAAAGAAGAAACACGGCTCATTGATTGGTCCGGACCGCAAGAGGAAGTCCCGCCCCTTCAGCCTGTGGTGGCTAGGCGAGTTAGCTCGTGGCTAATGGGTAGCCTCAAACAACCAGGATATAAAGTCTTCAGACCAGATATCAATGAGAGTCTTCCTCACTACATCTTCCTCTCTACTCCGTCTGCCTGTGAGACATTTTCCAACTTTTTCTTTCTGCGTCTGCAGCTTTGTTTGTTTACTACCCAGAATGCATTGCGCTCTACGTCATGTCCTCTCATCCCGCTAGCTAGCGAAGCCGCATCAAACAGGTAAAAGTGAAGAATAATAAAGAACGATGGATTATATTAATATATTATGAGTATTTCATGAGAAAATGTAGACAATACTTTCTCCAGCTTTTACCACGTTTTTCCCCCAAAGAAGTATAGCGCTGATGCTAATGCTGTTTTACGAGCAATGAGTTAGTGAGCTGTTAGTGATGTCTGCTGCCATCTACTGTTCAGCTTTTAATTTCGACCGTTTTATTTATTTTTTAAATCTGCTTTTGTGTTTTTCCTCCTCGCCTCGCCGGCCCGATCGGACCTTCCTGTGGCCTTGTTCTGGACCGCGGGCCACATGTTTGACACAGCTGCAGTACGAACCTTCCACTTACGTAAAGTAATTAGCAAAACCAACACAGAAGACAATCAAACCACATGGTACGTCTACCGAGTGGCGCATGTGGTGGTTAGTTTGTGTACATCTAATACACAAAGCCAGAGAGTAATGAGAGTCCAGAGAACAGACAACGCACGACTTTCTTTGTATTCTGATTACAACAGAGAAGAACACGAACGGAATTAAAAAAAAAAAAAAAAAAAAAGTCTTCACTGTGAATCCAAACCGCCGCCGGCCTTCAAATGTTTGAATACGAGAAACAATGGTGATTTGTCATGAGCGGTATTCCCTGAGCTGACATTATTATTGCACGTCAGATCTTATCTCCTCTATGATTTTATAAGAAGACCTTTGTCTCGGAACGGGACTTTATATACTTTTACAACTTTGTATTTGGGGGAAAAAGAAAAAAAAACGAACTATTTTGGCAAACTGTCGGAAACAAACACGACAAACGACACACTCTTTGGCAGCTGCCGGCTTCTTCACGACAGTAGAGGTATTGTCCCCCGGTGGAGAAGAGCACTGTTTACCCCGTTTGCATGAAATCTGAGGAGTTTTGTGACGAAACCACAAAGTGTTGCATGTCAAACGTTGGCAGGATTTAAAGTTCGGGCGGTGGAGATG
Source organism: Lipophrys pholis (assembly GCF_963383615.2). Lineage (NCBI taxonomy): Eukaryota > Metazoa > Chordata > Actinopteri > Blenniiformes > Blenniidae > Lipophrys > Lipophrys pholis. The sequence continues at coordinate 19,225,065 of NC_137644.1, forward strand.
AGGAGACAGGTGAAGGTTGACTTGTCGACTCCAGTGTTTGTTAGTGTCTGCACGGTGAGTCACGTCGTCTCGGACGTTGTGCGGCCCGTCGCTTACAGTTACACCGCGACGGCGAAAATCGACTTTGGAATAAAGTTTTTCAATGAAACTCAATAAGGTGCAGTTTTCTATGGCGAAAACGAGAAACCGTCATGGTTTAAGAAGATTCTGTGAGAGGATAGTTTCTTTACTCCATCGAAGCAGAACGGTGGGGTAGTGGTTTCATCGCGCTGCAGGATAAACCCTTGTTCGATTCTGGGTTTTGACTCTTGATTCCCTGTTTCAGTGCATTTTAATTTCAATCTGAACTGAACAAAGCAGCACAGAAGATAGATGGAACTAAACAGATTGCAAACATTTTGGCAATTTAACTGCATTTTGCACCAGAAGGTTGAATTAAAATTGGCTTTATGTCGAGATTGTCGTCATTCTTGAGAGGAACTGTTGAAATGTAGACATTTCTATGACGTATACTCATGAAAATGTTATTATAGCACCATAGCAGCCTCATTGTTTACTAATAACTATAAAGACATAAGACATTGACTCTCACCTCGCACATGATATCATGGTCCCTTGTTGTAATTTCAGTAAACAACTAAATCATTTCATAAGGCCCTGACCATACGTCCTTCTGCCTAGGAAATCATAATATGGTTGTTGGTAACCCGTTATGAACCACCATGACAGTCCCAGCATTCAAATGAAAGGCCCATTGTTAATCAGCTGCGTTTATACCTGACACTTTAAAGCCAAAGGCTTAGAAACACTGAATCTTACTAAGTTCTGTCTGGAATCTATTTGGAAAACTTCCTATGTGATCTTTAAATTCGACTTGCTTCAAAAAGTTCCCGTATGAAACATTACAAACCAACTGTTATGTGACTTTGCATGCCAGGCATAGTCCAGATTTCTCATTTCACCATTTCTTAACTTCTAAGTCTTGAAGGAATAAACAACTTTCTTCTGTTGTTTCTATCTGCGACATCTGAAGCCTCTGTTTTGACCAACTTGATTTTGAGTGGCTGTAAATACAGCGATGAGTTTTCGGAAGGCATAAACAACCGCGAGCAGCGCCAACGTTGGCGCGTCTGTGGAAGCAGGGAATCGTTTGCGCTGGGGAGGCCGAGGAGCCAAACGGAGAGTCAGTCGGGTTCCGCTGGGTTTGCCAGAGCAGAACCTGACGCTCCCCCTCCCTGTCAGACGGTGTCAGCAGAGTTTAGACGAGAGGCCGGGAACCTCGGAGGGATCAGAGTTTGTCTGAGTGCAGCGGGACGGCTCGCGTAAACACTTGCTTTTGCACAGACGCTCACATATAAACTTGAATAAAAGAGGTTTTTAGTTAAAGCACATTGCAGTGCAGTCGGCAACAGACACTTAGGTTTGGTCTGTTTGTTCTCAGAAACACAGGATTGGACCACAAAGAGATTGGAGTTGGATCGATTGTACTATATAGGATCGTTTGTACCCATGGAAAATGTTTAACGGGTCATATCCTCCTGTTCTCCTCCTGTTCACCTCCTCCTCCTGTTCTCCTGTTCTCCTCCTCCTCCTGTTCTCCTCCTCCTCCTGTTCTCCTCCTGTTCTCCTCCTCCTCCTGGTCTGGTCGGTCCAGAAACCTTCAGTATTCTAAGTTTCTAGCTCCTCCTTGATTTTCCTCATTTGAATATTGGATCATAGGAGCTGCATTCAGAATCTGCTGTGTCTGTGTGAGCTGGACTGGCTCCGCCCACACATGCAGACCTTGGGAAGAGGAGGAAGTACTTCCTCTCGTGGTGCCATGTGCCAGAGCAGAGTTGCCTAATAGTGGGAGGAGTCAAAGGGAGGGCCTACCTTGATTGGGATTGGCTAAACCCCTGATGACACTATATAGGGTTTGATTTCTGATTGGCTGGTTGGAGCAAAACACTTTTTAAAACCTGAAACAAGCCAGGGACAGAGAGGACAGACTGTCTTCACTTCTGGGACGTCAGTCCAGGTATGGGGACGAGTAGTACTGTTGGAGAACCTTTAGAAAGTGGATTTTATATAATATGACCTCTTTAAGACTTACTAGAATAAGGTGGTGGATATTAGAAGCTCGCAGATGCATTTAGTTTACTCAGTGTAAACATTTAAAACCGTGAACTTTGCAGTCATAAAGCATGATTGCAATATTAATCTATAAATACATGTTTTCTTGCATTATTAGCTCTTTTTATTTTGTGTATTTTCAACATAATGTTTTTTATTTTCTCCAAATGTACCTTAATGTCTGGTTATCACACTGATGAACTTTTATCCTACTTAAATCTCTTAAATCTGTTTTAAGTAGGATAAAAAAAATCATAAAAATACAGTCCAGAATAAAAGCTGGGTTACCTGGGTCATTTCTCTTATTACATAACACATAATTATAAACAAAGAGCACAGACTAAATGATATTGATGAAACAATTATCTATTTATATATTGAACTGGCTCCACTTCCTGCTCCCATTTTCTTAACCACGCGATTCTGTCAGCAAATAAAACAGTCAGATGAGAAATAGCGCCCGGGAGAGCAAAACAACAAAGCAGGTCTTATTGTGAAGGAAATCATGACCCCCCCCCCCCCCCCCCCCCAAGTGAAGCTTTTCTCAGCTTGTTGTTCTGTTGTTGTTGTTGACGTGCTTGTGGTGCAGTTCACACTACATCCCGCAGGGGAAAGAAAGTTCTCCGTGTTCACCGCGTGTCACACTTTGTGTTCTGCACCCGTTTGATCCCAGTTTAATCGACTTTGGTTTGGGAGTTAATCAATGGTAATTACATGAAGGGTTTGTGGTCGTCTGGTTTGGCAGCGAGTCGTAAACGGTGAACAACACACTGACATGTAAGATGAGTGAACACGTTTTAATTTGTAGAGTACATCTCCAGTACTTCTTGGAGCCCATGGGCATCAGACAGAACTCCAGGAATATATTTTCCACATGGAAAGTCACACTTCTTTTTTGTTTGTTGTTTGTGTGACTTATATATAGGATAGGAGGATATACCGTTATGGCCCACTAGATGGCACTGTGTAACAGCAGCATGATGCTATTGTACCACCATTACTACCACGTTTGAAGTGAAATGTCGCAGAAAAAGTGTCTGAGAAACTTGAGGGACTGATGAAAAGTATAGAAATAATTAAATAAAGAAGAATAATAGTGGTTTAGGTGAGCTGGTAATTCACAAATCACTTTACTTCACAATCCAAGATTTGTAGACAATTTCCTTTTTTCACATGATCAAATATATAACTGAACTAAGATATTCCAAACTCTCTCTTCACAGGACACTGGTTTGATTCAACAAGTCTCAATGTTTGAAACGTGCCAAGACAATATCCTCCAACACTCCAGACCTCACAGTCTGAAAACATCTAATCCCTCCTTTGTTCCGTGTCCCAGTATTTTAGTGCTTCCTAGTTGAGGTACGGTTATCTGCAATATGATCACAACACCTCGCGGGAGCGTCGCCAAAACTCTCTGCCCCACATAAACTCCAGCTTTTATTACAGGAGACAATAAAACCGGAGACTCGTGCGCGTCAGGACGAGCCCGCTGACTGGAGATGGTTGCTGGCGTGGAGGAGTTTAGTAGACGGCGGCCAGACGGAGAGCAGATGTATGGAGCGAGCCGACCAATCAGAGCGCCGCAAGAGGCGGTGGCGACTGTTGAATTACACGAGCAGCCTCAAGTCACTCTGTTGGTCTCACGCACACACACACACACACACACACACACACACACACACACACACACACACACACACCTGGTCGTGTTGTGTATGAGGCACCGTGGCATGGACACGAAATGATCAAAAACCAAATGGGTGTCATTGTTAGAGTTAATTCTTTTTCTTTGATCGTCACGCCGTCCAGCCAGTTTAGAACCGGACTCGTATCTAGTTATCAGATCTGTTGTGACTCCAGTGACCCGTTCATCCATCCAGCTGCACAACAGAGGGAAATGTAGGGAAACTGACCGTACACAGCAGAATCGAACCGGGTTATTGCAAATAGCCTGGAGAGAGAAACCCATCACATGACGTTCAGAAAAATGCTGAATACTTTATTTTACATTGGTTTTGACACATTTTTGCCGCTCAACCGGGTTACCGGGGATTTGCGGTAACTATGAGTGTAATACTTTAAAGTAATTTCCCCAAGGATGTTAAAAAAGTGTGTTTTTTTATTTATTTTGTTTGAAAGCGGGACTGCAAACTCTCAGTCACAACGAAATGAGGCCTGCAGTTTGGCCTTTAATACCAGGTTTGCCCATTTTGTTAGTGATCTGTCTCAAACCAATAATCCGGGAGAAACTCCCACCACACACACACACACACACACACACACACACACACACACACACACACACACACACACACACACACACACACACACACACACACACACGGAGGCAAGGTCAAAGCCGCTGCTGAGCCCTCCAGTCTATTCCTGTGTCTGTGATTCTATTAGGCCTGACACCAGATTAGCTCCCCTGATCTCTGCGTCTGATTTGGTTTTCGTAACCTCTCCCTGCGTCGTCCCTCTCACACAACCCATCCACCGTCCGATCGCTCCTCGCTCCTCGGCGGACGTGGCTGGCAGCAGCCGGGGTGAAAGCTTGCTCGGTGTGTAATCCCAGTCAGAGTGGCTCTTGTCAAGATGTAGTTACAATAGAAGCTGCATTAAAGCAGTAAAAAGCCCCTTTTCTTTTTCTCTTCTTCTTCTTTTCTTTGCTCTTTGAGGAAAGCCACAGAAATCCAACACTGCGACCAGTCCTGTTGTGTCTGCGTGGCTTGTTGTGTAGGAGGGAGACGGATAGAGGCTTTCCTGTTCCCTCTCTTTTCACTCCGGGAGTGAGCAGGAGTGTGCCAACAACCGCTCGCACTCGTTTATCCCGCAGACCAACGAGGGTGGCAAACCCGCCGCTCCGGGCGGCCGCCTGCGCTCACTGCATGGTTTCCCTCCTTTCAGAGGCTTCAGACAAACCAAAACACGCTTCGGTGGCGCGAACCAGCGCATGAAGCCACTTTCCTCCTCACCTGTCACACAAATGTCAAGTGGCCTGAAAGCTCCTGGCAAAGCTGTGAGCACGGCGTGCAGGATATCCTGAAAGAGATGAAGAGAAAAGGAGTGGCGGATACAGTAAACAGCATTTTTAGAGCTTCAGGGCCGCAATTATATGACATATGTTTGTCAGTTAATCATCAAGCATCTCTGGAATTAGTCACATATTTGGATCAATTTTACTTTTCATATCAACTTAATTAAATGTCAGGTCAAGTGAAAACTTGTTGCATTTTTTGGCGCCAGTTTATAGAAACTTCACCCGGAATAACAATCCAACTCGGTCGTTGTCTCTGTACTCCCGTTGTTAACGTTTAGAGCGTATCGTTCCCTGCCAGCATGTGTGCGGTTTCACTACAAAGACAAACAACAGCACCCACTAGTGGCCCGACATGACAACTACATCATTTTCTAAACATTGCTGCGTCAACGCAAAACTTTTCTCAAACTGGTGCGTTAGATTCTTCATTCATTTGAAAATAGTTCTGATAAATTCACGTGGGAAAATAAAACTTTAAAGGTTTAAAATCTGGATTAATTGCTGCACTTTCTAAATGACTGGAGGTACACTGTATATGATAAGGGCTTCAAATGAGCTTTTCACATTCTTTATACTACACATATTCATATACTTCAGAGATGGTTACAACACCTCCCGACTCCCAACACGCTTGATTTTTGTTTTAAATTTGAAAAAGTTTCGTCTACTAATTGGTGGTAGTCTGTTTTATTTAATAAATCCGATTGGGAAGCTTCAGGATGTGTGTGAGCTGAGTGTGTGGTGTGACTCTGTGGAAGTTTTAGCAGGATTGAAACTTTACTCCGGAGCATTGCCAGTTGTCAAGAGTTTTGATTAGAGTCACCAATGTTTTTTTAACTTACTTCCAATGGCTCCTCACCTCGATGTGGAGCAGATCATTGTGACTCTTCTTTTCTCTATATTTCCCGGCTTTCTAAAACATGTGTGGATGCTAAAAAACAGTTTTTCACTGAGGTTGCCATTGGGGTGGCTTGGCCTTTGCGTGCATGTCTGTAACGCTGATGGTAACAATCTTCACGAGGGCGTCATATTTTACGACGTGTTCTGGCTAATGGATTCATGCGCTGACAGACAAAAACCAGCGTTGAGGTCTGGAGACCTGCCAGGACCCCCGATGTCTGCAGAAATGAAGACAATAGAAAACTGAAGAGAATTTTCTTGCAGCTCTTTCCACCATCAGCAACATTCACAGTCTTTCCAATCACAGTTTGGGTCCAAGGAAAGTGGGAGTCGGAGATCAAAACGGCAGTTAATTAGAAAGGAGAGCAGCTTCATCATCAGACGGTCGACACGGGGAAAAGGTAAAAATCAGCCTGTAAAGCAGGGAAAGATGGGAGAAGGCGATGCTGTTATTTCCTTTTCGTCTTGATCGCCACAGTTCTGATCAGTTGCACTAAAACTTTCTTGACATGACGACATTTTGTTGCTCGTTTACAGAGCAACATTTTGAAAACAAGCAACTCCAGTGAGGCTGAAAACTCTGGACGTCATTATACGATACAAATGACTCTCATCTATAAAACTACCGTGTGTGTGAACTGGGAGGCCGCCATTGTTATTGTCCATCTGCTTGTGTGCACAACAACTATTTACTACTACCATGGACACTGAGCATTTTCCAAAGAGTTCCACCTTGAGAGCTGTTTTCAAAAAGTTGCGTTTTTTAGTGAGTCTGAGCAAAGTTGCCATGTTTTTGCATTTTCACTTGAAACTGTGACGTAATCAGGGCCTTAGAGCCCTGGCACAGTTCCCTAGAGAAGAGTTCATTTGAAACAAGCGCGTAAAGACGGATTCATCCTCCATAAGAACAAGAAGAACGTTCGGCACTCCGGGGTCCTACCGAACAAAATTACGTCATTTTCTAAATTTGGCGCGGCGGCTGTGCCGACCATCCGGGCCGAAGTAGTAGAAACTTTGGCATTGCCGTGTGTTGCTCGTGCACTTTTCCAGCTCGTTAACGATTGTATCAGTCATATTTAAATCATATTTAGCTTGTGACCTCGGTACTATAGGAGCCCTGCAGCTCGTTAACATGTGGGTGCACGGATTTACGTGATGCCCCTGAACGCATCACTCGGCTCCTGCAGGTAAAACCGGACCAGCATGGCGGCTCGGACGCAAACCTTCTCTTTTAATACTGAAACAGATCAGAGAAATGTGCCTGCCATGAGGGGGCGTGGCCTGCGAGTTCAGCGGCGTCCTCTCGGAGTATGAAGCCCAACGTTTCTTCTTGTTCTTCTGGGTTCTTCTGGGTTCTTCTGGGTTCTTCTGGGTTCTTCTGGGAGTCTGCAGGGGCCTTAAGCATGAGGATGCTACTGATCCCGCTCAAACTGCAAAACCTTCTTCCGCCTTCTCTAAGACTGGATCGTAGCTGTTGACGCGGCGCTCGTCTCTGGTGACGATTCTCAATATGAAGGTCGCCCACGGTTTGAGGTCCTCGGTGCACGAGAACGTGACTAAAAGACCCTGGTTTTTGTTTACAAGGCATTTATCCGACACGGTGACTCACCACTGGCCCGTTGTCATGTCATGCCCGGGAAGCGGTTCGATTGCGCTTTGCTTGCAATTACCTGAATGATTCACGGCCTGTATAATCAGAGACACACGATGGAAAGAGTTTCCCTTTCTTCTCTCCACAGTATTTTAAATTTTTCTTCATATAGTTCAGGTGGGGGAATTTCTACCCGTGGGTACTCATGTAATTACAGTCATGTGGGATCCACAAACAACTGCAGGGGCTCAGACATCCGACTCCTTTCACCTCATGGTGCTGAGCGGCTCGCTCTCTCCACCGCACACACCTTAACACCACTTTCACTCTCTTGACAGTGCGCACACACACACACACACACACACACACACACACACACACACATACACACACACACACACACACACATACACACACACACACACAAACACATGCACAACGCGGCAGTTCTCTCAGCGCAGGTGACTCACCTGGCTCGGAGGCAGCGAAACATTAATTCGGTGTTATGATAGGAATTCAGCCCTTCCCTGCGTTTACCCTAATGCCCCCGGGGTTTAAAAGGCAGAGCGAGGGGGGGGGAGGTGGAGGACGGTGGAGGGGATCAGCACATTGTAGGGTTTCAGAAGCAGTGAAGTAAAACCTGTTATCTGTGAAAACCTCATTTATTAGGCTTTATTTGCACAGGAAGTCTCATTGAAACACAAAGTGATGCTGGAGACAGACGAGCCTTCTACTAAATGTTCTTTTCCTGGACCTGCACCCTCTGACTCTCTGTGAATCAAAACGCCAAACAATATGAGTACATGACAGGAACTTCGTCCTCGGTGGAAAACCCTCTCGGGGTCTTTATCTCTCGCTGCACAAACTGACCAGATGGCGGCCGGTCTGAGACGTAAAGAGATGAATCACACTCAGCGCTGCTTCCATTCCACTCAAAAGTTTACTTTCTCCTCTTTGTTTGCACGTTTAGTTTTTAATCTAAGATGGATAAAACATTTTTTGGCCTGCTGCCAGTTTCCACTCTCTTGAGGACCACACAGGACACCAGTGAATAGTGAGTAATGTCACAGAAGTATTCAGCATGACGTTAATCTGAAGCGGAGCTCGGATTAGAAATGGAATTCTTCATTTTTTTCTCGAAAAACCTTTTTGTTATTTCTTTTTTAATTGACTTTCCTTCTACCGTTGGTCCATCCAGACAGGATGGGCGCTCTCTGGCGCTGGGCCTCGCCGTGCCGGAACATCTGGAGTCCGTTGGACAGTATTAGGACTCGGACATCGCCGGGGTGAAAATCCCTGCTGGGGGATTTGCTGGTTTGGCACACTGCTCCCGCTAAGCCCCTCCCCCCCTCCCCCCGCCGCTAAGCGCCCCTGACTGCATCATCACTGGGGTCTCCTCGGTAGCTGCCCAGCGAGACCTCCTCGCCACGGTCCCGCCACGGTCCCACTCCGGTGCGGTCGTGGCTTCTTGAGCCGGCAGATTTGTGTTAGGGGGAGGAGAAAGCGTAATCCTGCTCGACGGGCCTGAGCTGTATCGTACAGAACAAGCCTTTCGTCATTTCTCCACCTCACTTGACTCACACTCAGGAAGTTTATCGCTTCCTGTCCGTTCACTGATACTCGTCGTCAAGATGAGAATATGTATTCAGATTCCGGGGCTCGGCTGCAGTCAGAAATAACCCGGCAGGGTGGATTCAGCCTCTGAAGTGGCGGCTGTTCGGGGTAAAAGTAAAACCGTCCATGAAAACCAATACAGAACTTTTTCTCCTCAGAATGTAAACTCTTTAAAAAAAACACGTTTTTTAAGTTTTATAACTTTATCATCTTCAACTGTATATTCTGTCTAAATCACAGCTCCTGTGTGGATTATCTGTGACGCAAGAGATTGATGGAATTCTATTTAAATGACCGTCAGTCTGTCTGTGGTTTTTGTGTTATTCTGATTTATGAGCAGAAAGAAAACACGGAGAGACAGTTGTGTTGTTTTAATGTGTTAATCGTGTTTGATGATTTACCTTTTTCCGTTGTTGACTGATGAGCACTGTCACTGTGAAACGTACGACTATATCAAATGAACACGCGTCATAGTCCAGTCCAGACTGTTTCCTGCAGAATAAAACCAGCAGCTACGGCCAAACCTGTCAGAGCGAGTTCAGTCCCTGCCTGAGATTTATGCTTTTTATTTATACATACATTTCTTGGTGTTGGACGTCTCCGTGCTCCAACACATCTGATTCCAGTCAATCGTCAGGTTCTGTAACGAGCTCGACAATGAAAAGAGAAAATAAGCTGCTGTTATTTAATTTGTTGATTCAGCAGAGAACTGAGACGATTACCAGTCGTCCTATTTTCAGTTTACAAGAATCACTTGGGAATGACAGGTAACGGCTCTATTTGCCCCGAGAGGGAGTCTGGCAGTTTATTTCATATTACAAACCAAATTATATCGTCATTAAAATATTACATAACCGCCTGATATCGCACGGCCTTAAATATAACGTCTGAATAAACTATTCATGTGGAGTGAGTGCATTTCTTATGTTTCACTTATATGGAGGTTTTCTTCTCCAGAAGTGAGACGTTTTCCACAAAATGCACACAAGATTCAAAAACTGATGACTAAAGTCAAAAGACAGATGAACTGATACTCGGTCAGCCAATATCGCTTGCAATTATTTATTTCTACCAATTTTGCCTGTAGAGTAATGAAGTTATTATGATAAAAACCCAAATTCATATAAAAGATGAACCATTTTCTTGGGTCGTTCAGTATTTTATCTAATTCACAAAATGTGTAGAGAATCTTTCTGCGGTTTGCAGCGGCCCGTACTTCACAAAGTGCCGCGTTGGAACCGCTGCGACTGATTAGATTGCTCTGCTGAATGCTGAGTCAGTAGATCACCTGAACGCCGACAGCGTCCACCTCGGAAAACAGTGGAACTTTATCCAGTTTGAGAGTCGGACCGGTGCCGCTGGTGAGCTCAGGTAAAGACGTCTGATTCGGTGTTCTGGTGACGAGACTCGCATCAGACTGCTTGGTTCTTATTGCGGGGATGGTTCCTCTGAGGGTTTTAGGGGTTTTTTTGTCTGCACTTCCCACATGCAGGAGTTAATCACTACTTAGTTCAGAGGCAGTGTCCTCGCAGACAAAACTCAAAGTTTAATCACTTACCTAGAAATCCAGGGTCACTAACACGCCGACCTTAAGTGGACTTACCCAATCCGGACAGAGCGTAAGTACTCCTCTGACTTTTTCTTTTTTTAAATCTAGCAGAAGAAAACCTGTGAAGTATGTCGCAGATAATTTAATCATTTGTATTAAAAAGTTGTCTGACATTTTATTTTGTGCAAATGACATAATAGTGGGATCAAATGTAGACACTTCCCTGGTGAACGACACAAGACGACTAAGAAAAATATATTTTATAATCTGAGCAAGGCAGATCTGTTTCTGCTCACGTTTAGACTGGAACTCGTACGAACAATTATAAACTCACATTGGTAGCATCATAATAAGGAGTAATTATTAGTTGAATTCCAGATTTCCCGTATTTTAGTAATATAAGATAATGTCATCAACAGCTTTCTAACAGATTTCGTTAAAGGTGCCACTCATAGTTAGTCTCAGATTTTTTAGGCATTATATAAATATATTTTGTAATTTTAAAAAAATAACAAAATCCATTAAATTCTTTCCACTATTTCATCCCAATTTATTCATTTTCAAAATGAACAGCAAAGCAGGAATTATTATTATTATTATTATTATTATTATTATTATTATTATTATTATTATCATTATTATTATTATTATTAATAAGATCCTGCACAAGGGAGCGAGATCCTGCACAAGGGAGCGAGATCCTTCACAAGGGAGCCAGATCCTGCTCAAGGGAGCTAGATCCTGCTCAAGGGAGCGAGATCCTGAGATCCTGCTCAGTCAGGGAAGGAAAGAAAAAAGTCCTGTGTGCTGCTGCTAAGACGCCGCCTGCCAGGAGCTGATGATCCGCATCAATCCCCCGGGTGTTAAAAGCTCAGAGGGCACGAGTCCGCAGCTTTTACCCCCCCCCCCCCCCCCACACACACACACACACACACCCCCGGGCTGTGGCAGATTGCACGCGACAGACGCATTTGTGTAACGTACCCTCACACCTGTCGACCCCGGCTCTCACCTGCAGGCCCCGCCCCCTCTGCTCCGGCGCTGTTATGGCTCCGCACACCAACAGGAGGATTAGCGGCTCCAGTGAGCGTGGCGAGCCGGTGAAACAAGGATCCTCGTCTCTTCTCTCAGGGAACCATGAGCTAGTTCACACACGGCCAACGGGTCCGGTAGCTTTTCTAACTTGAGGTTTTTTTAAGGCGAATTGAGTCGAACTTTCATTAAATAAAACTGTTTTGTTTTGGGGTTTTTTAATCGACTATTGGCAGCAGCTGTGAGCACAAAGCAGATTAAAAAGAAAAGAATAGGGTGAAGAGCTAATGAGCGGATAACGTCGCAGGGGGGGTGGACCCGACACCGACCTAATGGCCGCCGAGCCTCAGAGGCGGCGAGACAAGAAACGTCTTTAAGCGTTTTCTTTGAAAATCTTATCTAAATCTCTCCAAATCTAATCTTCATTTTTTATTGAGTTGTCATCTGGACACGAAGTTCCCACAGACGTCCGCCCACTTGTGGTCTTTTATAATTGACCCCGAATTGTCCGAATTATAAAACGCGTGTCTTGTGACCGGGAGGTTCGTTGTGCATCGGCGTCTCCGCACTGCCGTGGAGACGAACGCTGGACGATCTGGAATTCACCGGGGGGGCGACTGAGACGAGCAGATAGTTTTAAAAAAAACTGTGAGAAAAGTGGTGGAAATATGATCCGGCTTCATCAGAAGCAGCCGGGATTACGCGGGTCTCTCGACTCCGCTTGTTTTCTCGGGACGGAGTGAACCGTGTGAAGGATTCAGCGCACGGGGACTTAACTCGGGGTGCGTTCGCGTCCCCGTCGGTCCAATCCGGGTTTCCAGGAATACGTGTTGCACGAAGTGCAGGAAGCACGTCAGCCCTAAATGGCATTACTGAAACTCCTCCTGCTATGTGCTGAGTGGAACAGGCCCGGTCCACGTCTGTCCTTTGGCATTGTTGAGTTTTTTTGTTTTCGTGGGCCGGATCCGTTTATTCAGACCTCTTTGTCGCTTTATTATGACTTTATTCTGCGTCAAATGTCAGCAATGGCACAATGAGATTATTGGTGAGATTGGCTCGTGTTTCCTCGCCGGTCGGCTTGTTGACACTCGTGGTTGTCGTGGCGATGCCAAGTGGGGTTAAGTGTTAAGTCAGAGGTTGGCGGTGCACAGCTGCCGTGTGCCAGACTGCTTCTCCGACTGCTAATTCACAAAATAATAAAACTAACACCGGCCTTTTTGGGAAAAACAATAATAAATCTGTCGCTTGAAATAATTTCTTTACCTTTTCTACAAGATTTGCATCCTGGTTTTTGACGAGCAAATGAAAATTCAGCTAAAAACTTAAAAATTGAATGTTTGACATCCTTAATTTAAACGATTAAAAAAAAAAAAAGGAATCTCTAAGATACTCCTTAAACAGTGCAATTGATTAATATTAGACGGTTCTGATCTGTTGTATGAGAAAACTTTCATTGCCCCAGTAGGGTAATTAGTTTTCACAATCTGTCATAATTTATAACATAAATCACAAGATAATTTCCTAATGTGTGTGTTTAGTAGCAGCTCAGCAGAGGTGGGAAGTAATGAGGAAAAGATGCGTTACGTAATGTTTTCAGATTACTTTTTACTTGTGCTCCCTCTGTTAGAACACAATTCGAGAATGTGTAGTTTGTTTTTCCAAATGTAATTTTACAGACACACAAATATGAACATTTGTAGGTTTTCACTTTAAGATATTTTGGTTTACAGTCGATTTCAGAGTGTTTATCTTGCCTCTTGTGTTATTAAAATGTATAAATTCAAATTTGAAATGCCCTAAAATTAAAGTTTTACATTATATTAATAGTGATTCATTCTGGAGCCAGCCAAATGATTATTAACTCACATTAACAAAATGGTTAATAAATAATTAAGGATTAGGATCCATGCTGAAAACTATAGTTTCTATATAAAATAAGAACTCATTATTTATAATATTATAATATTTCTATAATCACTATATATACATTTATTACAAAAGCATGTGTACCTCTTACCGCTGTAGTTTAACCTGAACTGATCCATACAGATTATGTGTTTATATTTTATGAAGCCATGTTTGATATCTGGTGAGTTGCAGAGTGTAAAGATTATAAAGTTTATTTTTCATCACTGTTTTAAACACAGCATTGTTTTCTGTGAATTATTTAGTGTACAGTTTACTCTAATTCTGCTGCGTCGGCTCTACCAGTGCTTCTTATGAGCTTTAGGTGTTGAATATGACCTCAACACAAGAATAAAACAGGAAAAACGACATTCATCTGCTGCTAATGTAACCTGGATGATTGTGAACCGTCTGTTTTGAACGGAATCGTCCTCATAGAGCTTAAAATGAGCCGGTTTGATAATTGTGAGGAGAATAGAATTGAAATACTTCATTTATTCCATCTGGAAATTCTTAAAATACACCGTTTTTCTTCAGATGCAAAAACTAAAAGTAAAGTTGTGACATAAATAATACTCTACAATACTGAGTTACATGTGGGGGAAAAAAAAGGAAAATACCAGAATTTCAACAGTAACTAAAAGTGTTACAGATGTGTTATACTATTATTTTACCCAAAGAAATTCTACCTTGTTCTTGTGCAGCCACATGGGGATGTTTGATTGTTCTGGAACGGCCTGAAATAATAAATCAATGAAAATAATGATAAAATATGCAATAATAAAGAAGATGGTAATTGAATCAGTTTGACATGAAAGTACGTCAACATACAGGAAAGTTGCGTCATCACTACTATAGAAGTGCTTGTCTTTTTAACAAGTGGAATCTGTCCCTCTTAAAGTTATCAACTTCTGGCTAAAGAGTGCCCATAAATATATAAGTGGACATTCTTATATCATTCTATACCTTCTTAATAAAGTCAAACAAAATGAAACTTATTTGTAGATTTCTGTGGTTGAAAATGACCATTTGAAGAGGATTTACAAATACAGAGCCGAGATTAGAGAATTAATTGTCGACCTCCAAGAAGAGTTAAATAGTATTTACAACTAAATAAAGGATTTTATGATTTTTGCCATAAAAGACAGCGAGTTATCTGCTCAGAATTTAATTTATGTATCACAGCGTGACACGTATGATGTTTCAGTGGCAGCGTCGAAGGTTCGGCCGCGGCTGCAATAATACTACTTAATTTAGATTGTTTTATTAGAGGAAGTTTGGTGGTAAATATCACCCTCTTTGCCCGAGGACGAGACATCAGATTCATGTTCGGACTTTATTGTTGTGAACATGAACGGTTCAGAATCTGTCTGAAGCTGCGACAGAAAGAAATATTGTGTTTTTATCGCGGACCTGATTTTCTGGGTTTACTCTTTAGGTTGATTTGGAATTCCCCAGATGTGGTACTGATAAAGAAACATCTAATCTGATCTGATCTGATCTAATCTAATTTATATTGTGTCTTTTAATCAGTACAGACCAACCGTGTAGCGCAAGTACATTTTTGCAGCATGCTGCATGGTCCTCTTTAAAGTTGTACATTTAGAGAAGGGTGGTAAAGATACTTCTTTTATGTGTCGGGATTCATTTGAAAAACAGCAGAATTAAATCTGTCATCTCGACGTCAATGATGATGATCGAATAGAACAGAACTGCGTCTAAATTTCTCCTGAATATGAGTCAACAACTAGAAAGACAAAGTAGATACTACGTCTACTGGAGTCAGTACTTCAGAGTACAGAGAGTTTTTTGAACAGATAAATGGGCTTCCAGGAAAGTTCAAACCAACGTGATGATGTGCTAATTTGGGAAATTTTGCAAAAACAATCAGCTGGAAATGAATCTTTTTCTCATTTTCATTAAAGAAGACAACATTATGGAATTGTTATATTTGATCTACTCATGTTCAGTATTTCCACTTTTCCATTTCACAGTTCTTCACATTTCTATTTCTTCGTCTGCCACCAAACAAAGAAATGTCTATCAGCAGCCTCCGCCTGCCAACGTCACATTGTCTACTCGCCTCAGCTCGCTTGGGAGCGCGCGCCAGTCCGTACTGGAAAGATGGAAAAACCCCATATGTAGTCAAGACCAGGATCTTGAAAATATGGTCTGGAGTAGTACAACAGTAGTGAGACCAATGACTACAACCATAGTCCATGGGTGTAGTACTCTTAGAAAAACTTTAAGCCATTTTGAAGGCGTTTTCAGAAGAACAAAGTACCCCGAGAAAATACAGAAAGTCCCAGTTGGGACTTGGACCGGGGATGTTCCTACTGGGAGATGACAGTGCTTACCACTACCACAATACTTTGGGTAAAGTTAGATGCAAAAGCAGCGTTATAGTTTTATTTAGCAGGAAATCCACCTGTGACGGTGGCTTTGCCCGGGACCCCACCGCAACGGCACGGCGCCTAAACTCCAGACTGAGGTTGGTTCATCATCAGACCAACGCTCATCACAGACCTTTCTTAGTATTTGTACTTCTCTGGCCTGTCTGCCACTCTCTCTCTCCCTCTTCTATCCCTCTCTCTCTCCCTCTTCTATCCCTCTCTCTCTCCCTCTTCTATTCCTCTCTCTCCCTGTCCTATCCCATGTACTTCTCCCCCCAACCGGGGGGATGGCCGCCCTTCCAGAGTCTAGGGTCCGCCCCACGCTTTCTTCCTGAAGAGGGACTTCTTATGAACTTCTCTCCATGCGAGGGAGATTTTCCTGGTTTCCACTGTTGCTTTGTTCCATCTGCTGCTCTGGAAGGTTTAGTTGGGTTCTGTTGTACTCTATCATTGTAAGAGGCTCTGAGATGTTTGTTGATGTGATTTAGCGCTTTACAAATAAAATTGAATTGAATTGAATTGAAGCAAACCAGCAAGTTATGAAAAACAGAATAATTAAACACGAGCAAATTGGGTGGTTTTGAAACAAACAGGCGTTTTTTTGTTTTATTGTTCCACTTCAGATTATTTTCTGGCAGCAGGACTTCCTGGGAATAATGTTCTCCAGTTTTACAAGCATTTAGTCATTTTAAATGAGAGCGTGTCACACGGGGCACCAAAAGCCCCAAACTTCCACCATCCAGCACGGAAGCACCGTCTGAATGTCACATGAAAAATACATTTTCCTTGAGCAATTCTGCATTTAGATGTGAAGCGCCGCACTCAGAGCCTCGTGGTGAACGTCTGATGGTCATATTTACCGCCGGTCTGCCGTTCGAGAGGGGAAACGTCGAATGAACCACCCCCAAGACGGCAACAGGCTGGAAATCGACTCGGGTTCTTCTGTCCTGAAGACGGGGGCACGGTTCGTCTAATGACCTGCGATATGTGAGGAATCCTCTGACAGCTCCCCAAGGCCTCAGATGCTTCTTCATGTCTCAACCCGCTGCTTCAATAATTTACTGTATATTCACAGTTCATTACTCATATCTCATAAAATGTACTCAGAAAGGTAACCAACACACCAAATCGTTGTTTTGGCGACAAGGAAAATGTCTGTTAATGGAGGAAAAAGCTAAGACATTTAATCCGCCATGGAATTGTGAGCTTACTCGGAACTAAATCGAGAGGCTTTCTTTGGTTTTCCAAGAAAAATTTGGTGGAAATTTTACCAGCAGTGACTTCCTGTTTCTAATCGGGCCTGAGCTGGTGCAGGGTTCACCTCTGGGCTCCATAACACTCGCACGAAGGTGACGCTCACCACTCGCATGCATATCCTAGCTGACGTTTAGTAAAAAAAAAAAAGAAAAATGCAGGATACACCCTGGACAGGTATGCATTATAATAATACACCAACAATATTCACACAACAGCATGTCTTTCTATTACGTGTCATAAGTTATCTGCGGAGCCACATGTGGCTCTTGAGCCCCTCTGTAACGGCTCCCTGGAGATTTACCAAAAACCGACGAATAAACGATTTTATCAGATTTTATTTACCAAAAATATCCTAAAAATGTAAAACAGCAAAACGTGCTAAAAAAAACAAAAACAAACTGGCACAAACCACCAGAAAAACAAAAGAGGAAAAACAAATCCAAACAAGTAAAAGTAAAAAGAGTGAAAATAGCAGACACGTTGTTAAAAGCACTTATGTAAACAGCTAAAAGTGGTAAATTTGCCACAACAACCAAAATGGAAAAACTGCAAGACAAAAATACACGAAACAGCAAAAATTAAAATGTGAAGATAGAAGCAAAAAACTAACAAAATAAGTTGTAGTTTTAGTGTGTTTTTAAAATGCATGCATATAGGATCAGTCTGATAAATACTATCTAACAGTTAAGTTGTTTAAGTCACGATGTTTTGTGCTTCAAAGTGATGAGATGATAGCAGATCCAATCGCTTTACTTTAAATGAGCTTTTTATTTTGATAAAAAAGAAAAGAGCTGCTGGTTAGCGTGTCTCAATGGGTACTATTTCTCTAAACTCCCAGAGGACCACCAACACAAAATATACCCAGTGAATATATAAATTAGCTGCGTTTTATAAACTACATGAAGGTTGGTAGTCTAAAGCTGCTGTTAGTCAATCAATCTTTTCTTTTAATGCACTTTATGTGCCCCCATCCTGTAAATAAAAACATTTCATTTCCAGTAAAAACACATTAGTCTTGCGTTTCCATTTCAGAAAAGATTCGTCTTTACACTGCAATATTTTACTATATGCTATATATTTCACACGGAAATGGCAGAAACTGCTCCGTATGTAATGAAGCTAAATGAGAAAGGTGGTTGGAAGCATCCTAACAGTTACTTCTCATGGTTACTAATCAGTTATTAACAAAGAAGTTATGTTTTCATCTGCCTGTATTTATTTATTTATTTATTGTATGCATGCATTTATGTGTATTTTAATGCAAAAACTATGAACCCGAATTGGCTGAAATCCTCAGAATGATTTCTCACCATTCAAAGACCAATTCAGTAGATCTTTGGGAGGTGAACAGAAAACCAAATCCTCCCAGCTTTCTTGTTCGTCGCTGCAGAAACAGGTTCCTGTTTTCAGACTCGTGGAGAAAGAGCGGTGTTGGTCCGCAGAGTCGCGGCAGCCTCAGTCGGCCCTGCAGGCCGTGTTCAGGTTCAGTTTTGGGACACTTTCATTTAAAATGGAAGGAAATGGATGTGAAACACAGAAACACACTTTGTATTGAGTGAAGTGAGCTGTAGACGGGCGGCTCGGGTGACAGTGTGCTTGGCTGAACGCAGGTCAGACAATAAGAGGGATGCTCAACATAGAAAACAGTGATTCACTGGCGTCTGGCGCTGGCGGGGACGGTGAAAGTGTTCGAGACGTTCAAAGAAATCCAGGTCGGCGTGCGGCGCACACGCAGCCGGTCTCACCCTGCCCACTGTGAGAGTTATCGCTCGCCCACAGCGCCGAGTTATCCTCGCACTGCCTGAACATCAACATCATAAACTACAGAGGCTTTTATTGCAGCGGGAGGGGAAATGAATTTGTCCGACTCAGTGCAGCTTTCTGGAACGGTTCACCAAGAGTTCCCCAGAGCGACGTTTCTGATCTCCATCGTACGTTTAGTGGCAAAGGTTGTGTTAAAGCCATGATAAGGAGCTTTTCTTTATTTTTTTTATCTTTTTTGACAAACCTTGTTCTGTTTAACTGGAGCAGGAAAAGTTCAGGTGTAAAGAAGCATTCTACTATTGACCAAGAAGGATAACTGCATTACTTTATTCCCAACACAGCGTCCACATCTTATGTTTACCAAAATTGGTATTTTAATAAAGTTTCTGCATCAATTTTTTTGGGGCCTTTAAAAATAAAAGGAGTGCAAGTAACACTTTTTTTTTTTTTTTAAATACCGTAGTTTCCAGACTATTGAGCGCATTTGACTATAAGCCGCACCCACCGTATTTAAAGGAACGGCAAGGCAAATTTATTTCTAGATCACCATTCAAACACAGTTCACAGTGCTTTACAAAGAAATGAAATAAATATATTAATAAAAGAAATACATTAAAACAAGTAATGAAGAATCTCAGTCTCCAGATTTAAAAAGAAAGAAAGGTCGGCGTTACGTGATGCACCTGAACGCATCACCGATCAGCGCCTTGAAGCTCCTTAACACGTAAATATGCATAAATTAGCCGCGTCATTGTTTAAGCTGCAGCGTTCAAAGCGCGTGAAAAAAGTAGTGGCTTGAAATTACGGCGGATGCGCGTTTGTTTACCACTTTTGTGGTTATCACGTTTTTGTGTTTTTATTTCAGAGAAATTTCGCTTTTGCGCGGCAATGTTTGGAAAATTATGTCTGTAGAGAAAAAAAAAAGTGGAAAAAAGGAAAGAAAATGATTTCCACTTATATAGAAACACTGAAAACAATGTAGTTAGGGTGTTGGGCCACTAGAAGGTGCTGTTGTTTGTTTTTGCAGTGAAATCACACAAGTACAATGTTGGTACACGGACACTCTAGTGGACAAACGACCAAATTAGATTTTTATTACAGTGACTGTCAAAATAAAAGTACCAAGTCCAGGAGGACATGGAGTCATGACACCACGGAGGAAACGTTGTTCTGATTGTCTCTTCTGAGCATGTGCAGAAGTACTAGTTACTACAGTTGCTGTGCATGTGCAGTAACGGCATTTCAGGAAAGTTGCGTTTCCCCCCGTTTACATAGAGACACGGTCAGGACGGGTTTTTTTAAAAAGTTGAGTTTTCCAAAAGTTCCACCTTGGGGGCCTGTTTTTAAAAAAAGTTGTTTTCAGTGGCTACGAGCAGCATTGTCATGTAAAGGGAAACCCACATTTTTAACATTTTCACTTGAAACGGTGTAAACGGGGCTTCGGTGACGTGAAGGGGCAACTTGTTAAACGTGTTGATAAAAGTTGCTCCTTTAATGACAACAAACTGTCGTGTGTCGAGAAGCTTAGTCAGTTTTTAACAATGATTTAGATACATTTGAATATGCAAAGTTATTTAATTCTATTCTATGAGAATATGTGATGATGTTATTTTGAGATTATATTCTACATATTCAAATATTTAATTTTATATAGTATATTTTTGTTTTGCTATTAGTCCTGCCATCAAACTCAAATAGATTGTTGCGGCTCTCTGATTCACTTATACTTGTGTTTGTCTCACTTCTGTTTGTTGAGATCATGAAAAATGACGTCCAAAGCTGAATATAATGTGTTTAAACTGTGTGTATGTGGAAGCACATGTATGCCATACAATATTTACGTACTATATGTGTGTACACACTATCTATATTTTATGTTTCTGTCACACAGTAAATGTGACTACATGTATGTATCCGTAGCTATAAATACGTTCTTCTGCTTGCTTGTTTATACACATAAATAGTTGAATTTCAGTTGTGTTTATATATATGAGCACATCAAATAAGAAAAAAAAAAGAAAACATTCAACTCAGTTTGCGACTTTTCCTTCTGGAAAGTAGATAAAATAGTTTATCATTAATCATTAATTGTAATCAACTTCTGTGTTTTATGTTTTATGTGGCTGGACGCTCTTGAAAAAGAGATTTTTAATCTCAACGAGGTTTTTTTTCTGGTAAAGTAAATGTTTAAAAAAAAAAAAAGAATAGACTACCTCCCCCTTTTAGAAATCATTGTTAAAAGCTTTTAAGAAAATGGTTACTTTATTACAAATATTTCCCGGATGAGGAAGCAAATAGCTGTTGTTAATATGTAAACCATAGAGAAGCAGTTAAAGTACTAAAACAGCTGAAACGTATAATAATTAGAGTTGATGTGTCAGACTGAAGATTAATCTTCTTGTTGGCTCCGTGTGGTTCTGCAGCGACGCCTCCTCATTAGAGCTGCTGTGATTTACTGAAACAAACATGTGCTTCATCCCTCCTGTGTGTGGTTGAATAACAAAAACTAAATATTAATACTTAAAAACACACGTTTCTCCTTCCTCCTCCATATTGTGGCGATAATCTTTGTAGTTTCTCATGAATCGTGCACCTCTACTTCGCTCCGCTCTGTGTTTTCCTCGTCTTTTTTATTTAATCTGAATTTGGAATTCTCTTCTATTCCCACAGGGACTTTCGGTTTTTGTTTTGTTGACTTGACATCAGACTAAATCCATACCGGCGTCCAGAAGCTGCATTTTATTACCCGTGAACTGCTGGAGTTCAGCCTTCATGCTCCGTTTGGATGGTCTTCACTTTCAGACATGTTGAGTTTGACGTGTTGGGATCTGGAAGCATTATCAGTAATGTGATTTGGGTTTAGCCAGGAGACTGTTTTCACTTTGCCTTCGTGGGGAGGAAAATATAAACCTGGATCTCTTCACATATCACACAAACTCCAATAACTACTGTATGAGTGAATGCAGGCTGAGGAGTCAGGACTAATAACTCCTCCACACAAAAAATAAAGTTCTTCTTTCCTCTTGGTGCAAACGTGGTAAAAAAAGAATAAATAAACTAAACTAATTGGAGGAAACATTTCATGGTGGTTGAAGTGACAGAAAGTGACGCTGCCGGGAGCCGAGGCTCCATTTATATGTTGTTTCAAGTGAAAACGGTGGAGTCAGTCAGCGCAGTAGCAGCGTCTCTCCGTTTCCACGGAGACGGGGTCGGGTGTTTCCAAAAAGTTGTGTTTGCCCACATAGACGGAGTTGAAGCTTTTTCTAAAAGTTGTATTTTTTTCCCCCCGTTTTCATGGAGACCGAGTCGGAGCATTTTCAAAAAGTTGCGTTTCCCCCCCCCCCCGTCTCCACGAACATTGGACATTTTCCAAAAGTTGCGTTTGCCCACATAGACGGAGTTGAAGCTTTTTCTAAAAGTTGTATTTCCCCCCCGTTTCCATGGAGACGTAACATTTCTCAAATAGCTGTGTGGCTCCAATTTCATTTGAATCCATTTTCTAAATGCGACCGCCATCAACGTGTGACTGACGTCATGGATAAGCGCTAGAGGAAGCGGCTCCTCCACAATAAAAGCTGTTAAAAGCTCTACTCTCTTTTTTCCTCATCCTCCTTCTTTCCTCGTCATTTTGTCGCCTCGTATTTAAACAACTTGAAAATGAATGTACACGCTGAGCAGTGCTGCCACATATGGCCTCTATCACCATCGTTCATTGATTTCTTATGAAGAGTTAATTGATCATCGCTTCACAAAAGTTTAAGAGCGACAACAAGGCCAGGTTAGCTATCTGAAGGTTGTTTTTGTTTTTTTATTCCTGCAACCTTCCATAACAGGTTGCAGGAGCCCTGCAGACATGAGAGAGCTGCCAATTTCCTTCCTATCCTCTCAAGAAAAGCACTTTTTATTGTTGTCAATAGAGAATGAATAAAACGAAGCTGTGGCAGCTGAAGATGCGGATTAGAATGAGGGTTAGTGGTTCCTCGAGTAGGAAGCAGCAGCAACACTTCCCTGCAGCACATCCTGACCCTGGGTTAACTGAGAGAAGGTATGCAGAGACGAAACATCTGCCTCGACCACCTGAAAAAGTCTCTGACATGATGTTACTCTGTCAGTCGTAGACTTCCTAAGAACCACCACAGGGTTTTTGCATTCATTCCAACACGAACGCTGAAAGCCAAGACGCCAGGACTGGTTTAAACTTGAGCAGATGATTGGGTGCGCCCAGGGTTAACTGTAAGGTAGCGTTCACAGTTCGGAGAACAAGATATAACGGGCAGAAATGCTCAAAATAATGTAGTTTTCATGTTGGGCCACTAGTGGGCGCTGTTGTTTTTAAAGCGAAATCACACACGCACGTGCAGAGAACGATATATTATAAACCTTAACAATGTGAGTTCACGGACATTCTAGTGGACAGACGACCAGTTTGGATTGTTAATACGACTATTGTATGTATTATATACAACTATATTGTTGTGATTGTCCATCGACTTGCACATGTGCAGAAGAACTATTCACTACATCCGTGGCGCTCAAGCAGCGTTTTAGAGACGGGAGTTATTTTGAACAGTTCCACTTTGGTAGCCGCTTTCAAAAAGTTTGAGTTTTCACGTATTCAGACCGTGAAGCGTTTGTGGCTTTGTGGTGTCAGTTGTTGCGTTGACATTTCCACAAATTCTTTGATTCGCTTTAACTCCACCAAGTGTGACGAATGTCAACACACCCTAGGAGTATCCTCACCATGTAGGAAGTTGGGAAAGTACTCAAGGTACTGCAGTGGGGAGCTTCTTCTGCTTTCGTCCGAGTCAATCGTAAAAAAGCAACGGTACTTGGTCTTGCACGCTCAGACCTAAATGTCCAATGTGGTGGTGAAATAAAAGCAATGCACAATGAAAGTGAACATGAAAAGGAGAATCCCTGATGAATGTATTGTATCTCTGAGGAAGTGATTCCAGTCCTTTCTTGCAGACGAGCCCTTCGGCTGCTGGGAAGCCTCGCCTGACAGGAAAATATAAAGCAGAACACGTTGACCTTTAAGTACCTCTATAATTAGTGAACAGTATTGGTATACAACGGTTACACAATAGAAGCTATTCAATGCGTAGCAAGACGTTCCTCTCCAGTCACCCTGCTCTGTCGTAGATTGGCGACAGTCCCACCATTACAACTGTCTCCTTCATAAAGTCCTTGATTCTGCACATTATTGCAGATTACATGGATTGTGGATTAGGCCTTGTAGGTAATTCTAAAGAGATTTATTAGCGTGATCCATCATCTGCCTGTAACGTCACCGTCTCATTGCTCTTATACGTTCTGAACGTTTCTCCCAGAACAGAATTCTGTCTGTTTTATGGAAGCGTGGTATGTCGTTCGTGCCGCGGCACGCCGGTTCCCATAACTCGTGTGTGTTCAGTGGAAGACACGCACGCACAGGCACAACTGCTGTTATTTACATTGTGGAGAGGAAACTGAACCGAAGGGTTCCCACAAAGCCTGGAAGCCTGGCATCTTCCACTCTGCAGGGTTGGAGTCCGACACAGAACAAACCAAATCCGATAGAAGTGAATCAAAACATCCTTCATATAACATCGATGTCCACGATGTCAGGAGCGAATTCAGCTCAGAGCTTCACTGAGAAGAAAAACGTCTTTCTTGGGATGTCAAAAAAGTCTGAGTGGAAATAAGTTAATAATATTCTCAATCTGTCCGCCTGTACCCGGGTTAGACTGAGAAGGAATACAGTGTTCTTTTAAATTAATACATTACTATTTACTATTGTGTGTATCTTGTTTTCATGTTTGCACTTGTACCGTCACGTCCTGCATGATGAATTATCCCAGTTTGGACTTTGGGAATATTTTCCGGTACGTCAAGCCGTGCAGCAGTTTTGCACACGAGGTCGAAGTCACTCCACTGATTCGACTTCACATCTGTGGCTCCGGCGGTGGAGCGAGTTGTGTCCTCAACGTTGGTGGTGCAATCATTCCTCGTGTCCGCCTGTCAAAAGTGTCTTTGGGAAGAATCAATCAACCGATTTCAAACACATCGCCTTGCATGGATTCATGTTTGAGTGACTGGATGTAATGAATGATGCTTCAAAACAGGTGCAAGAGGCCCATTTACTCTTCATCTCACCATGTCACTGCTGGTTTGTCTTCGCCAACTGCCTCATAAACTTTTAATGGCTATAAAAGCCATGTTATTATGCAGAAATGCAGTAATAAGAGCATCACAGATACTCGTGTCACTACAATAAATACCTGTACTGATGAAAAAGAACCCGGAGTGTACAACGCTCCTTCTGCATAAAAAAAGCAGCCGCTGTTCCAGAAACTTCTGGGGATCAAGGAAGGTGACAAACGCCTTGTAATCTGGTGAATAATGTTGTCCAGGATCCCGCCGTGGAAGCTGTAGTGAGCGCAAGTAACTTGTACTGGACCTTCCAAGAATGACCTCTTGGAACAGTCCATCTTGAAAATGGTTTTTCACAATAAATCTGCACCAAAATCTCTTTCTTTTCTCCTTCAGCCATCGTAGGTTGACAAAACACAACCATGTTTCTGTAGCAGGCCCTGAGTCGCCAACTCAAAGTCTGATTGGTGATCGACACCTGCAGAATTGAACGTAAAAGGCCTCAGACAGGTTCCTCTACCCCGGCAACAGGTGACGGTGAAATGCGATTGGTTAAAAGCTTTAATGTAGAATTACACGTCTGGAAGCAGCGCGGCCACGAGAGAAGCCATGAGAGGAAGCAGACAGACTGGAATTATTTAAGAAGTATTCATGGACAAAATATAACTAACTATCTGTGATTCAGATATTTTTCTTCGGCCTGCAGAGAAGATCCTAGACGGCCGCCACGAGCATATAGAGATATAAAAACCCAGCGTATCAAACACCATAGCATATATAATCGTAACAAGGATATCTAAATAAATACTATCATCTACTAAAGCTCCATGGAAACGGTGGAACTGTTGTCTTAAATTCGACGCCATAAGCGTTGGACATTCAATCCACTGTTTTAAATCAACATACTGGCCACGTACAAAGAAGAGGAGATGAGTCGCCAGGGGTCGGTGTTAAAGTTGGCATTGAGAAGGAGGTACAATCGTTGGTGGTCCGTGAGGCCGATGAGACGTAACAGAGTCTGATCTCAAGGCTTCCCTGAAGACTGTTGGTGGTACTGCGACATTCTGTTCAGGATTGACAGGAATAGGAATGAAACTAATGCAAATAACAGGAAGTAGCTTTCATGCGTCTCCGTAACGTCAACCAGCCGTGAGCATTAAGCCTCAACCTCAATTGTTTGAAGACCAGAAGTCTAACAAACGTGTCTCTCTTTGCTTTTGCAGATCTTACAGGTGAATCTAGTGATGTCCATCCTGCTGTATGTGATGGTCCTCGTGTACCTCTATGGTATCCAGGCAACCAACATGGACAGCGGTCGTCAGGGGCAACAGCAAAGTCCCGACCCTTTGAACTCTCTCATAATCCAGCTGCTTCAGGCCGACCTGACGAGGGGGAAGACCCGGGGGAACCAGAGCCACCAGGGCAGGAGCAGGGACCCTGAGCCGCCTCTGCTGAGCGCAAACATCCCTTTGGAGGAGCGAGGCGATGCGGAGCAGTGGGGGGTCGAGGGTCGTAGTGGCGGCGGCGGCAGCAGCGGCGGCGTGGTCAACCAGCAGGTGATGCTGTTGGACACGGACCTTCTCAGGCAGCACAAGCGGTACAACTCGCCCCGGGTGCTGCTGAGTGACCGGCTACCGCTGCAGCCGCCGCCGCTCTACCTGGCGGACGACTTCGTCAGCGGCGGACCGGACGGCGGGGCGGCGGGAAACAAGACGCGGAAGAAGCGCTACGCTGAGCACAGGAGCTACCGGGGGGAATACTCGGTCTGTGACAGCGAGAGCCAGTGGGTGACGGACAAAACCCAGGCGGTGGACACCAGGGGCGACCCCGTCACCGTTCTGGCCAAAATCAAAACCAGTGCCACGCAGGACATCAAACAGTACTTTTATGAAACGCGCTGTCGGACCCCGCGGCCCTTTAAGGGGGGCTGCAGGGGCATCGACGACAAGAACTGGAACTCGCAGTGCAAGACGACGCAGACGTACGTCCGAGCGCTGACGCAGGTTCGCAACTCGGTGGGCTGGAGGTGGATACGCATAGACACTTCCTGTGTGTGCGCCTTGTCGAGGAAACGTCACAGGACGTAAACCAAACAGCTGCTGTGGACTACCCCATTGGAATTACTCCCTCCTGCACGGGATTTTCTGCCCCAGGCACAGCGCCAAAGGATTACATGACACCTTCATGCTCTACGACGACGCCCCGACCGAGGACTTCATGGATCCATTTAAACCGTATTTCACATTAATGTGCTGCAATATCCACAGGCCGCGGCACCACTGCTGTTACCAAAAGAACTCACTGAAGAGGGGGCCGGGGCGGGAGGGAATACATGTGTGTACATATAAATTATTTAAATTATATGAAATGCATGTAGTTTATACATGTTTATCTATCTATATATGACGTATGAATATATTTGTGTTATTTATTGAAAGAAGTCTTCAAAAAGGAAAAAAAAAAATGTCTATAAAAAGGAAAGAAACAAGCTATGAACTCATTATGAGACGATAGTACAGAGCAGGGCTGCAAAAAGGTGCTTCACAGTGAGACTTTACATGTGCCTTGACTTGTGTGGCTGCGGAGCAGAGAGACGGGAGACGGGAACTCGCGGTTGGAGGGTTGGGGGTGAACTCACCGAGCCGACCGGACCCTCAAAGTCCCAAGTAGTTCAGATACGACCAGACATCCTGGGACCAAAACACTCGATTTGACGTTTGTGACCAGACATTTTATATTCACACTGCGCTCTCACGAATTGACACAACTTTCAAGATGTAACGCACGGCGAGTCGAGTCATTCCTCCTCAGGTCCAAATTGCTCTTGTGGAATCTGCTGGCAGTGACTGAGAATGTTTGGTTTACCACCGACCACGTTGACGCTGTTCACCAAGTTTTACTCACACATGGTATCGTGAGCTGTTTTTGTTTCTTCCTTTTAATAAAAAAAACTTTTATTTCTTAATGCTGGAAACATTTCATTGATGGAGTCACACTTTCAGTGAACAACAGAGCCAAAGGTGACATTTTCCTGAGAATATTATATTTTAATATTTTTTTCTTTGTTGTTAAAAGCATAAAAATTACATTATCACAAAATATAATATATTGATAAGTATTTGTTCAGGTTTTTTTTAACCAGAGGCAACAAATAATTAATATTCTTGATCAATTTAATTTAATTTAATTATCACTTTTTTCACATGTATATCTCTAATAAAATGTATATATTTATAAAGCAAAACAAATATTGGGATAAAATTACATTTAATAATATGGCTTCAGGTTATGCAAGTGATTTTCAACATTGTCTTTTCACAAACACACGATATTACATTTTATACTCAAATGTTTGGGAGACGGTTGATGGACGTGTGTCACTAGTGTGACCGTGCGATGGGTTTGTGATTGAGTGTCAGTAATATAAAGGTTTTTCTTCATTATCACTATTTAACAGCAGATTTTCCAGCTTTTAGATATTTATTAGTATTTATTCACACGACGCTTCAAGTGAAAAGTCGTTTTTGTATTTTAGTTCTGGTAAAGTTTTACATGAAAAAGGTCAGTTTACACGGGTAATAACATCAATCTGAGATAGAAATACGTTCTAAACATTAAAAACGGGCAGACGACCACGTTGGATTGTTATTACAGCGACTCTGAACAACAGAACTACAACCTCTCAGGAGGATATGAAGCGGGAGTCACGACACTTTTCTCCCACTCTGAATGAACTATTGTTCCAATTCGGTGACAAAAATCAATTATCTGCAGGATAAAAGCAAAGCGGAGGCAGCCAGCTTTCTGAGCGACGCCTACAAAGGATCCCACTGTGTGCAGCGCTCATGCAGGATGAACTCCGGGTCCAATCTCCCTGATGGTTATCAGCATTTCACACTTAATATCAGATTTTAGTCACAGCACTTTAAGTTGGGGGGGGGGGGGGGTGGGGACCCAGAGAGGCATCAACAGGGGATTCAATTTCTAAGGAAACTCAGGATCTTGATTCTGGGTCACAAAGTTCTTTATTGGTTTTTGCATGAAATAGATTAAAATCCAATTATTACAAGGGCGATTCACTTGAGAAGGAAGTATCACAACAACCTGCAGCGCGAGACGTGAAGGTTCAAAACAGGAAACCAATAGAGCGAGGACAGTAAGAAATAAAAGGCAAGACTCGTGGTTAAAACATGCAGTGAATTTACAGTGAACATCCAGAGGACGCTGGGAGGAGGTGAAACATTGCAGATGACACAGTGCGTCAGTGTCCAAAGCCGGTCCCGAGCATAAATCATAGGAGGCCTCATTAAAACTGGGAGGACAGGAAATGGAGTCGTTCCAAGATTAAGTGAGTAGATCTGAGGTGGAGTCGGTGGAACGGTCAAAAGGCTTCTGGAGAGCAGGAAGCTGCGCATGTCTTACATTTTAGTGGAAAAATCAAATCTTACAATAAAGTTGGGATAGCATTTTTAGATATAGATGTACAATTACACTGTGAAATCAACAAATTAAAATAAGTGCAAAACTTCCAAAACAAGTCAAATTATCCGTCATGTCTGAAAATAAGATTTTAAAATCCTGATAAGTGGAAAATAATTGGCAGTGTACACTGATTACCAGCGAGCTGGAGCATGTGGCGATCTACAGTCCACGGTACGCTATACTATATATACTGGAGCCTTCAAGTAGCTAAACAGTACTACTCATACTTTTACTCATCCTTCAAAAACGTGGTATCCGTATTTTAGGATTGTTTATCAATTAAAGGCTCCATTGAAAGGTGCATTGATCCAGCTGGGAACTTGGAAAGTTACCAGTTGGAGAATTTAGTTGGGAAGGAGTAAAACTCGTAACTAATACAAAATAAAAAAATACAAAATAAAAGATCAGTCCAACATGGACACACGAAGCCGCTCGCCAAGCTTCACTTCCTCAGCAGCGTCTGTCCGATGCGTCCCGGCTGACTTGTGACGCCCGAACATAACGTAACATACAGATGCTGTACAGTCTATATAAAGACCCAATGAAACTTTTATGGCTTCTATATGCGTCTGATCCGCGCCTTCGATATTATGACAATGAACCTTGTGAACTGCTTTTTCTGCCGTGAACTGAACCGAGGCGCCGGCTTCAGCACTGCCCGTCATTATCAACCGGATTCAAACCAAACTGGGAGCTTTGGAAGGAGACTCACTGCCTCCTTGTTGTGTATATATATATATATATATATATATATATATATACATATAATAATAACTGTTATATTTCCCAGCTGATTTTTGTTGTCATCTTAATGTTAAATTTCAGCTCCGACTCGCAGATTTCCGGCTTGATTTGACGTCCCGGGTGGCATGGTGTCCAAACGAGCGCCGACCTTTGACCTTTCTCCTGTGGGGGCTGAAGACAAAGAGAAGCTAATGCGTATTTAATCTCCATTCTCTGGCCGTCGTCATGCCGGCGCATTGCTCAGCTGTTTTGTTCTCCCGCCACGTCATTTCTAAGTCCTTTTCCTTCAGAACAAACCAGATTATGGAGCATCTTCCTCTAACTGTTGCTGAATCTAATGGGTGAATTCCACAGTAGCGACCAGTGGAAGGTCCCCCCCCCCCCGGCTGATTATCTCTCACCAGATCCTTTAAACAAAAGGTGACAGCAT
The DNA here is from genome assembly GCF_963383615.2 of Lipophrys pholis. Lineage (NCBI taxonomy): Eukaryota > Metazoa > Chordata > Actinopteri > Blenniiformes > Blenniidae > Lipophrys > Lipophrys pholis. Next base: position 19,256,013 of record NC_137644.1, read on the forward strand.
GAATTAGCACTCCCGCGATTAACCGTCACCTTTCTGAGTCCCAGTAACCCCGACGCCCCCCCACATAGGACTGAGCCGCCATGCAAGGCGCCAAGAAGCTGCGGAGGTCTGGTCTTTTTTTAGTGCAAAGTGTGTCGCTTCTAATGACCCGGCGGTTTTACAGCAGACTTAAGGAGATGTACATACATGCAGAGCTGGGATTTGAGGCGGTAATCTCCGATTCTGTGAGGAGCTCACCAGTTGTCAGGCTGCGCAGGAGAGCAGATCAACAACACCTTCAATGTGCCGACCGCAGGTTTGCTCACATCTGAAGGGCTTTCGGCTGCACGTGAAGGGAAACGTCTCAATAATATAAAGAGGGAACAGACACAGCAAAACATACTTTCCTGGATTTAGGAAATCCTCATGCGTTGCTCCAGCGAGCATTTGTTCTTGTAACTCTTTTTAAAAACCAGGAAAAAAAAATGTAATCTAGATATCATCCATTCAAATCAATGTGAGAAAAATGTAGAGGTATTGATAGAACGGGTTTACACGGCTACGTTTTCAAAACTTTCGTGCTCGGAGACACAAAAGTTTTCTAAAGAACTTTGCCTCTGGCCACGGTTACACGTACCCAGGTTTAAAAAACAACAAAAAAACTGTGATATTTCTCTGCATTTCTTGCTTTGACACATGAACCAGCTACGACTCACCACAAACGAGGAGAAAACTTCCTGAAAACTTCAGCCTCAGTGAAGATCTGGAAGAACTGTTTGCATCTAAAAGGGAGTAGGCGGATATTTAGGTCACAGTTAGTGAGGTTGCGTTTTTTTTTTTCCAGGATTCTGATTGGCTATCGCGGCTTTATGCTTCTCGTTACACTGCCCCCTGCAGGTTTGGCTGCTCATAGCAGCTCTGAACCAGGTGGAGATGCGGGTCCGTGTCAATGAAGATTTTTTTGTAAACGTAGAGAGGGAAATATCCGTTTTTGTAACAACCTGGCTAGGTATATACGCGTCTCCGTCTCCATGGAAACGGGCAAAAACTTTTCTGGAATGCTGCTACTGCGGTTTGTTTACATGTTTACAACCTACTGATGGAATATCTCAATACATGCTTAAATAAATAAAAAAATGTATTCCATTTATTTCCCCCCCAACCGTGTTCCCAATCATCATAAAGGGAAAATGGAGCTGAAAGTTTCTGTAAATCTTTGGCGCAGCTGCTTTTGGTCTGCAGGTTTTGGTTCTTAACTTACAACCTGTTGCATGTTTGACATGTGAGAAAAAAGATGGTGGGTTATTGCAGGAAATAGGATTCCCTCAGGACGACACCCGTGGACCTGACAGACGAGGGTGTAGAGGAGGCGTTCCGTGTGTGTGTGTGTGTGTGTGTGTGTGTGTGTGTGTGTGTGTGTGTGTGTGTGTGTGTGTGTGTGTGTGTGTGTGTGTGTGTGTGTGTGTGTGTGTGTGTGTGTGTGTGTACTGGGGGGGATTTGCAGGGAATAGTATCCTGTATCCAGGACCGGTCTGTTCGTGTCGAGTCGTACATGAGATTGCAGTCTCTCTCGCCGAGGCACTTAAAGCTATTGGGTTCTTTTATTTTTTTTCCTTACAGCCCTGGAGCCTGCTCAGAGCCTGGAGGTCAGAGGTCACGAGTATTTGCAGATGGCATGATGGCAGTAAGAATAGAGAAGAGGAGATGATGAGATTCGACAACCGTCAATCAAAGGACACCATAAGCTGTTAACATCCTTTACTGGGCTTATCGATGTGTTGGACGATTTGCTGCAGGATCATTTCACACTCATGGCTTCTTCTGGCCTCAAGGAAACATTTCTTATTAGAGACGCCAAAATAGTGTATTAATTCTATCACAAGGGACAAGCTAAAGCCACTAAAACTTTCAAATGTACCCTGAGAGGAATAAAACATTGAGAACTTTACAAGAATCTAAAAATAGTTGTTCAATGGGTAATAATTCCCAAAGTTCCTTATAAATATAAATATAACTGCATTCAACTCTTGTGCCTCAGCAACAGTATGTCGCTCATAAAACTAATCTAACGCAAGTTAGATGTCTAAAAAAAGGTTAAAGTATTTATAAAAGAGGTGCTTGTGGGGTTTTTTACATTGAAAAATGTGGAATTATATAGAACAGATATAGAATAAATGCTTCTTTGTGTGTTCATGGTAAGCAGTGCTTGTAGCCTCACAGCTCCCCACACTGTTAATTGCTTCATTCATTTGGGAGAAATTAGGGGTTCAGTGTTTTGCTTGCTCGACTCCTAAATGTCCGAAACAAGAGTTAAAACTTTACTTCACTCACTGTGAAGATCTTCATCTCACCACCTGCACACGTGTCCAGCTCAGACCGCTCGCTGGCCAACGAGGACCCAAAGTACATGACAGGAAGTAACTCGTGCGAGGGATCCTGTTGTGTAATTACCCTCTAATTGTGCATGAAAAGAGCGTCTCCGAGGACAATGCAAAGCCCAAGGCAGGGCGCGTGCTCTGCGTTTAGGCACTGAGACACACTGGCTGCCCTCAGAGGCCCTTTAATCGCTGCGACGACGATGCTATAGTTTTACATTCTTTCTGCTCCATATTACTTCTAATGAAAAGGTTTCTGATTGGAGCGTTAAAGCTACCGGCCGGCTAAGACCAAACAAGTGTTATTTAGCGTGATTAACGTTTCCATAACGACGGCGAAGAGCGGATCGTGAATCGGAAGTTCAAGGATAAACTGATAATACATCTTTAAATAACTCAAGGTTGAGGAGATAAAAATATCCGATGTCTTAATGTGACTCCTGCGGTTCGTCTTGTGATTCGTTAGAGGAGCCGGATCGCCGGGTTGAACCATTTTCATTCGTATAAATCGTGTACCAACGCTTAGATGAGGTCTTTATCGCTCCGTACTGCCATTGTTAAGGGTTTTAAAACTACAAAGCCACGTATTGTGCCCACACGTTTGGACAAAACTTCTATTACCAGTACTTTAATATGGAGTTCATGTTATACAATTTATTGCCCTTATTGATTCTACATTCTATTTAATGCGAGGCTGTATGCGATGTCACCAGCAGGTTAACCCAGAAAAGCCGTCCACCCGTTTTCAACTTCAAGAGACTAATCTCATTTCTCAAAGCTTCCAAGGATCAGGGATTTTCACAAAGTGCGGCAGCTCCGTCAAACATATATTACGTCCTCTCACGCCATAAGCGCCGACTCTCCGGGGATTAGGCTGCGCTTTAGAGGGCCAGGTCGTACCCAGAGCGAGCGCTCCGTCCAGCGCCGGGCATTCCACAAGATGGCTTTGAAGGATCATCAAAATGAAATGTTTGCTTCAAGATGCAAGTCCTAATATGGTCCTCGGGGAGGCCGGCGCATCGCACGGCCCAAAATAGGTATGTTCTGTGAAAAATCTGAAATATGAAGCCGTTCTTCACATGTTAAAACGACGGCAGTCATTTGTTTCACTTCAAGACGGAAAATTAGATTTGGGTTTAAGGTCACTCTCTCGGCTGCAGCATTAAAAGTCAAGGAAACAATTCGATTATTTAACCTGTAACAGCAGAAGATCTATAGTGACGCTTCACTGTAAATTTCAGAAGCTTGTTTTGTTCCTGCTGTGCAAAAAAAAATAAATAAATATTTGACCTACTTTAGCGAGAATTAGAATGACGGCCTCCATATTAACGCCACGAACAGATGCATGTGGACGGGTGCGTCCTAATAATTCCTCCTATCTCCTAATAGTCCCTCCTATCTCCTTTCCTATCCACTTCTCCTTAAACCCCAGAAGTGTCTATGTAGTGGTCATGATAAGGAGCGTTGGAATTCTCACTAAGCTAAGGAAAGAAGGCTCAATGCTTCCTATAGAACCTCCTTTAGTTTAGGAAGTCTCCTAACACCTTTCCTTAAGTCCTTTAGGAAGCCTCCTAACACCTTTCCTTAACTCATTTAGGAAGTCTCCTAACACCTTTCCTTAACTCCTTTAGGAAGCCTCCTAACACCTTTCCTTAACTCATTTAGGAAGTCTCCTAACACCTTTCCTAACTCCTTTAGGAAGTCTCCTAACACCTTTCCTTAACTCATTTAGGAAGTCTCCTAACACCTTTCCTTAACTCCTTTAGGAAGTCTCCTAACACCTTTCCTAACTCCTTTAGGAAGTCTCCTAACACCTTTCCTTAACTCATTTAGGAAGTCTCCTAACACCTTTCCTTAACTCATTTAGGAAGTCTACTAACACCTTTCCTTAACTCCTTTAAGAAGCCTCCTAACACCTTTCCTTAACTCCTTTAGGAAGCCCCCTAACACCTTTCCTTAACTCATTTAGGAAGTCTCCTAACACCTTTCCTTAACTCCTTTAGAAAGCCTCCTAACACCTTTCCTTAACTCATTTAGGAAGTCTCCTAACACCTTTCCTTAACTCCTTTAGGAAGCTTCCTAACACCTTTCCTTAACTCCTTTAGGAAGTCTCCTAACACCTTTCCTAACTCCTTTAGGAAGTCTCCTAACACCTTTCCTTAACTCCTTTAGGAAGCCTCCTAACACCTTTCCTTAACTCCTTTTGGAAGTCTCCTAACACCTATCCTTAACTCCTTTAGGAAGCCTCTTAACACCTTCCCTAACTCATTTAGGAAGTCTCCTAACACCTATCCTTAACTCCTTTAGGAAGCCTCTTAACACCTTCCCTAACTCATTTAGGAAGCCTCCTAACACCTTTCCTTAACTCCTTTAGGAAGTCTCCTAACACCTTTCCTAACTCCTTTAGGAAGTCTCCTAACACCTTTCCTTAACTCCTTTAAGAAGCTTCCTAACACCTTTCCTTAACTCCTTTAGGAAGCCTCCTAACACCTTTCCTTAACTCCTTTTGGAAGTCTCCTAACACCTATCCTTAACTCCTTTAGGAAGCCTCTTAACACCTTCCCTAACTCATTTAGGAAGTCTCCTAACACCTATCCTTAACTCCTTTAGGAAGCCTCTTAACACCTTCCCTAACTCATTTAGGAAGCCTCCTAACACCTTTCCTTAACTCCTTTAGGAAGCCTCCTAACACCTTTCCTAACTCCTTTAGGAAGTCTCCTAACACCTTTCCTAACTCCTTTAGGAAGCCTCCTAACACCTTTCCTTAAGGAAAAGTGGATAGGAAAGGAGATAAGAGGGACTATTAGGAAGCACCCGACATGTCTCAACCTCCGTGGCACACGATGATGGAGAGCTGTTGGCACCAACCGACAGACAAGACAAGACAAACAGACGTGTTGCCAGGAGTTTGATCAAAAACACTCAAAGTCTTAAGGGATTTTTTCGGCACGTTGGAGGTTGATGTTGGCGGCGGTTGAGAGGAGACGCAGGATTGGGAGGCCTGCGGCCGAGCACGCACACACACACACACACACACACACACACACACACACACACACACACACACACACACACACACACACACACACACACACACACACACACACACACACACACACACACGAACACACACACACACACCAAACAAACACACAGCAGGAGCAGAGGTGAAGGAGGAAGTAGAGGAAACCAGGAGATGCAGTTAACTGAGATGATTGGCAGGTAAAAATGTCCTGATGTGCCGCTCAAGCTGACCGGCAGTAGGAACATCTGGAGTTAAACGCAGCGTCGACCACCCACTGGATGTGTGTGTGTGTGTGTGTGTGTGTGTGTGTGTGTGTGTGTGTGTGTGTGTGTGTGTGTGTGTGTGTGTGTGTGTGTGTGTGTGTGTGAACGAGGATGTCAGGGGTGAAAAAGCATGTCCGTGTTTTTAGAAAAATACGAGTGTCGTTTCCTGTGCGACGGTTTCACGCCGTGGCCGAGTCCCTCAGGTTTGCGTCACAGTATCTGCCTTTGTGCTGGAAGTCTGAGCCGTCAGGTCGAACCCGAGCAATCAGCTCGGAAACAACAACAACGCCGGACCATCGGCGGGATTTTCTTCTCTTTCACAAACCTTGAAAACTGAATCCTGATCACCGAAGGCTTCAGAGCAAAAATAAACATGACGAGTGCTTGTCAGAGGTCATGTTCAGGGAATAACATCCATTAGTGACTGTGTTTGTTGGAGAGAATATAGAAAGGTTTACAATCAGTTTGAGATTCGGTTATGAGACTTTATTGTTGGAATGTATTTCTTTGCTCCCCAGCCATAACAACAGTTATCAAATTCTACTAGAAAGTTGTTTTTTTTTGAAAGGCCCCAAACATTCGTCTTCATTTCCTCTCCCAACAGCGACAGCATATCAGGATCAACAACAGTAATACACCCGAACTGGAAGGGGGGGGTTCTTTATTAAAAAGAACTAAACCCTTCCCCTCATAGATAAATCTGTTAGAGGCTGTAACTGTTCCAAAAGGGATTTCTAAATGCATTCAAAACTCCCAGTATGGTGGATATCCAAATACCTGAATGTTTCTCCATCTGACCATGATCCTGTCTGGAACAAGGAAGTGTTTCTATCAGATATTTACATGGACTTATGGACATTTGTTTGTTTATTTGGACGGTAAAGCGTCTATTAATCAACAACCCATCTCTTCACCAGGTCACCTTAAATACGTAGACCGGATTTTAGCACAAGGTTGATTTCCACTCCGTCGTCACACATAAAACCACACAAGGTTACAAACATGTAAAAACAATATGGTTAAACAAAGACGATAAAGTAATTAGCGTGCTTACTCAGCAGTCTGACGTCGGTGAAGTGAATGTTAACTGGGTTCACATCCCAGATCGTGGTCAGAGACATTCCACAGAAAATAGAACTCATGGACAACTTTTTGCGAAAATAAAATCACTCAAACCACAAGAAAGACATTAAATGAGAACGCCACGACAATCCTTTTAGGTGCATTTTATTTTTTCTAATCAGTTTCAGTAAAACAGGCTTTATTTTGACGAGAATATTGACGATGGAGGACAACTGCAGTTCCTGACAACTGAATCCGAAAGTGTCCAAATAAGGTCACAGCCGCTGCGGAGGTGAACTTCAATCATCCCCGGCCGAGTCTCCGGTCGGATGGATGTCAGGTTGATGCAGCGGCTCACAAAGGTCACCGCTATTCCGATGTTGGGAGCAGATTTGCTTCCAGCCTTGCGGAATGTTCGGAGATACCGCAGCGCCGTTTCTCTCCGCAGACAAGCGATCGGTCACGCCGCCGGATCTGACTCCACAGCGATGAATAGATGTCTACTGCTTCACCGGAGCCAAACATGTTTGGCTCTGATTGGGACCGTCCGGACTAATGACAAAGAAGGAATTAAAAGAAAGAGCGAGTGTGTTGCTCTCTCGCTCTCCCCGGAGCCATTCAGTCCGTCCGACAGAAAGAAATCCATCTGACAGGTTTCTGTTTTAATAGAAGGTTTGGGTCTGTGTGCTGTTAATCTAAGCTGAGCGCCGTGTGTTTCAGTAGAACCGCCTGAATCCTTACGTCTGGTGTAACATGAACATTCAGGAATGTTTTGGTTGGGAATCCTCACAGATTATACGTTCCTGTCTTCCCATAGCGAGGACCTCACAGGGACAGTGACGTTTGAACCGGGGAGAAGCTTCAAAATATCAGATAAAATCCAACATCCTAACTTTCACTGAATATTAACTACACACAATATTCTTAATCTGATTGCAAACATGTGGCTGCAACATTTCCTGGAAAAAATGTCACATTTTTATCAATCAAGGAAAATCTAAACATGCTGGGTCACATTGGTTAGCAGAGACTTTGGCGCCAGACTCCACTTATATTAATATTTTTTATTTTTTATTGAATTAATAACAAAGTTTCACAAACTGTGCATCATAACAGTTTAATTCATTTTACTCAAAGTGCTTTATTTATTTATTTATTTATTTATTTATTTATTTATTTATTCATTTATTCATACATGTATTTTTTTAATTTTTTTTATTTTATTTGTATATTTATTTAGATAATTAAAAAAAGTTCTTTGTATATGTATTTATTTTTTAATCAAAAAAAAAAAAGAATTTATCAAGAGGCGCGTTTCAAGGTTTTGCTCTTGGAAAAAACAAACTTAAAGAAATAAATAAACACAGAAGCTTGCAGTGTCATCTACGGACATCAGGAGACTTCTCATTTATAGGATGAAAAATAAGCCAGATGTCATATTTTTATCATTTGATTTAGTTAATCTCATTATAAAAGGGCCGGCGCCGTAGGCAGGAACAACAGCAATTCAAACTTTAAACACGAGGCAGGCCATTTATGCCATTTATAAGGTTTGTCTTCTAAGCGCCCCTCTGTTTTCGGTAAACGATGACGCAGGTTTTCCACAAACAACATCGAGCGAATTAATGTGTTTTTGGGTTAGTTATGAAAACAGTGTCATCGGCATATGTTAACGCATTTTGATGCCCCGGACAAATGGGAGATAGTGAGATGAGGTAGTTATGATCGTATTAGTCAAAGGGGAAAGTGTAGAAAAGGAAACATATATGAAATACCTGCATCTGTATGCATAACATTCCTCTCAGCCGGAGCACTTGGTCTCAAACTGCCATAAATAATTGCATTACAGACTATAACTTATTTTTGCAGGGGTCGTTTCTTTATGTTCCTCATTGTGTTTTGGTATTTTTAACTCTCTGTGGAGTCAGATGTTATTTATTTATCTTAAAATCCTCATAGCTCAGAAATCTTGCCAAGCAGCAGTGTGCAAAGTTCTCCTGGGTTGACCTGGTTCCCATGTCGTGTCACCCTCTCAAGGTGGGAAATCGGAGCCCCGGCGTTCAGCAAATGGACGGAGATCTTCTTCCCATAACTCTCTGACATATTGTTATTTTAGTCCGTCTTCAAGTGGAGTCACAACCCGGGAAGTCTAAATACTACCTCGCTGGATTCTCTCACAGCTTCACTGCCCCGGTTTGGGCCATAAAAAACGTTTATCTAAGTAACAAATTTAAAAACTAAATAAATAAAAAAAAATAGGCGACACCAGTTTTCAGGGCCCTGAATGAGCAGCGGTTCACATTGCGATGGTCTCATTAATCACAGAGCTCGTCTACCAAACAAACAATCGCTCGGGGTGATTTATAGTTTGAGGTTTTCTCGGAGGCAAACGTACGTCACTGTGGAGGAACTCACTCCAACTGATGGTAAAGACGTATGCAGATGAAACACGACTGTGTTGCTTCATGTGGAAACGGCTATAAGCCATAGTTGTGTGAATGCTGGAGGCATTAGTTATCCAAATCTTTATTATTAGTTTTCTGACGTCTTTGACGTCTTCTTTAACCGTTCAGATATCCAAATGTAATATATATATATATATATATATATATATATATCGTTAACTGTTTCCAAGTAAATAAAAGAAAAAAAACTGCGGACACGGAGAGATAAAAGGAGATCAGCTTTATTCAGCATTCACACATGCATTTTCTTCTGTAAATGTAAACCTCTAGTTACATTTATATTCTTGCTCCTGTAAGATTAATAAAAACAAGAACTACTTGGGCTCAAGTGGAGGAACCGCAGACTGTCAATTAAATTGAATGGTACCGCTCAAATTGGGTTTCTGTGGCAGGGCAGTCACATGCGCTCGCTATTTAGAACTCCACATTGAAAATTTACTTTTTTTCTCGGAAGTGCAGGATGATTTGTTTTTTCATGCCCTATCATGTTTTCTTGATTGGCCCTAATAAATACTCTTCTGAATTAGGAATTTAGAATTTTAAAAAACCAGTAACTAAATCTTTTTTTTTTTAACCAGAAAGGTAAAATGTTCTGTCAGTATTTTTACATTTTATGTTTTATCATGTCATGTAGTTTCAAAGATACTGTAAAAAAAAGTTAAATGACTGTACATCAATATTCACCCCGTAAAGGGTAAAAACAGCGTTTTGATCATGTGGGATTGTTGTTGTTTTTATTTTATCTGTATGTATAATGCTATAAGATTTTAGAGTTTAAAAATGGATGTTTATATTTAGAAGTAAAACTGATTTACCACATTGTATTTCCATCTGCAGCTCTTTGGCCCTCGAGGCTCCGTCTCCTCCTTTGACCTCGTTATTCGCCTCCATGGACTCTTCAGCCTTCCTGCCTCCAGTTATGAACGGGTGAATCCTTTGTTGTTAACTATTTATATGTTTTAATTAAAAGTAACCAACATAAAGTATAAAGAAAAAGAATGAATGTTAAACCTCAATGCATTGAAATGTGTTTAGCGTTAACATATCTGAATGCCTGCTCCAAGATTATACTGAAATACTTTTCCTTATAAGAAGTATTAGGAATTTTCTTTTAAATTTTATATATATATCGACATCGGCCTATATATATATATATATATATATATATATATATATATATAGGCCGATGTCCGAGTAAAAGATTCCCCGAGGAACAGATACTGCTAAAGAAGGTTCTGGGCTGAACCAAGAAGTGGAGCAAGTGAAGTGGGAGGGGGGGTGGGTGGGGGGGGGGGTGGGGTGGGGGGGACTCGGTGTTGCACATAGTTTTAGCAGGGTTTATAATTGACTGTATTATTTAGGTGTTTGGGTTTTCTTTTCATTAACTCACGGTTATGGCTTTGGTGGGGAGGATAGTTAGTTTTATGGGACTAATGTTCCCTTTTATCACCTCTGGAGTTGAAATGGTTTGATCCAACTGAGTAGAATGGCTTTAAGACGCCTCCCGACATCATGTTGTTTTTTGTTGTACGACAGTCACAACGGCTCTCCATGAATCAATGAACAACATGTAACTCCAGTCTTATTTCTTTTAATCTAAAATAAAACGTATCTTCGCCATATTCTGCTTACTTGCATGTTGCAGATCATAAATCCCCTGAGTGCTTTAAATGTCTTGAGGTTTTCTTTTTAAAACGGGCCCCTCTGGAAATATCAGTTCCCTGCCAAACAAATTAGATGTGATCAAATATGCAGCGAACACAATGAACACACCAGACCATCTTCAGCTGTAAGAACGGCTTTGAAGCACCAATCAGAATGTATATATATATATATATATATATATATATATATATTGCATATCTGGCACTAGGAAATGGAGCCACGCACACGTATGTTTGGCACAAACACTGTTTTGTTCAGTTTGTTTCTGCAGGGATTTGGACGATGTTCAGCAAACACATGTTCACAAACTGAATCACCCAGGAAAGAGACTTCTTCTTTTTGTTCGTCGCCACAATAAAGTCACTTAGACGTACACCCACACACACATTAATACTGCTAAAAGGTTATCAAGGGAAGATCCACACGCTTTGGTTCGTCCTGTTTGGACTCGCACTCGTTACAGTGAGTTTGCAGTCTGTCTCTCTGTCCTCGGAGGACGAGCCTTTGAGGCTCTGGTGCTTTATTCACCGAATGGTAATTTAGAGCAGTTAAACCTTCTTTTTTTTTTGCAAAACATGAGTTATGAATGAAGAGTTTAAAACGCACGACATGCTCTCAGCAAGGACTTTTGATCAGAGTCACTCCAGGTCAACGAGACCCACCACATCTGATTTCACTCAGAAGATTGAAAAGGGATGTGGTAGACGGGGATCGTGTCACAACTGTAAAGTTGAATACTTTGAATTCAACTCACTTCGATTGGCCTCTACCTCAAAGTGAGGCTTAGTTCCATTACGCTCATCTGCACCAAAAGGACGTGAACTCAGGCCACGTTCATACGACGGTGAAACCAAATCGTTTTTGTGCTTTAGAGTTGGAAAAGTTTCGCGTTTACAAGGCAACATTTTGAAAACAATGTCCGTTTACACAGAAACCCTGAAAACAAGGAGATTTTCTGGTCGTTCCACCTTTAAAAAAAGTTGTATTTTCAGCAGCGTCGTCACGTTAATTTGTAGGATTCCGGTTTGTTGTGAGCAATGACGCTTACCGAGGGGAAATGTTACAGGTAGCTTTCAATTACCTGTCAGATTATATTTGAACACTCAGATGTAGTCGAAAATGTCAGATTTTTTTTTCCCCGGCTCAAAGGCATATGAGCATGAGCACAGTACTATAAACCTTTATGTATTATGTTGTATTTAATCAGATGAAGTTGATTAGCGCTTTATTTTTTCTCTTGAGAGAACATAGAAGAGGCTGAAGAGAGAAACTGCATCAATGCACCCTTGATATCGTTCCTCTATTAAATAAAGAAACCAATCTAACTTTTTCTTTCTACCACTTAGGACATACCATCATTTCTAGGAGTTTTCCAAGATATCCAATGATAGATATAATCTTTGTGTATGTCCTGCGAGTACTGACTGATACTTCTTGGACGGATGATTCCGAATGTTTCATGACCCCAGAGGGACAAGCTAAAGAATGTGACGAAGTGGAAATATATACTCAGTCTTACCAAGTTGGATCACATTGTACCTATAAAATAAGAGCATGTGCTATTAAAGATGGATTACAGGGGCATGGATGCGTCCGAGGGGGTATTAATAAAAATTCACAAGCCATATATGGTCCTTTTCCTTATTTCCTACTCGGGGTGAGGCTGTGGGATGACGATGACCCTCATTAATCATTACATACAAACAATGCGTGCCACGTCTACTTTACTGTGTTTTCACAAATTCCCCTCATGCTGCAGGAGGAAGCCTTTGATGGTCGGACCCGTTTCCTGTTAGGAGGGCGTGATGAGTGATAACAGGGTGTTGGAGATGGTCAGGGACTGAAAGGTCAAAGGTCGCCGCTTGTTGCTGCTTCCCAGGGTGCGAAAGGAACAGAGGTTGTGTGTGTTTAAAGTGTTGTTGTGTGTAGCCTCATGTGGGCGCCACAAGTTCTCCTCCTGCTTGTAAACCTTCAAGTTCATTTTACGTTCTAAGACACACTGTGGTCGTGGTTGTTTTGGCTCCTTACTTATTGTACCCAGATGAAACCTGCAGCAGACACTCCCTGCACATTAAGTCCATCCTGTTACGTGGTCGACTGAAGTGGCACAAAGCAGAATTTACAAATCAAATGTTTTGACTCCTCAAACGTCTCGGCCTGGATTTCATTTCTGCAACATGTGTGTTCAAACTCGAGCATGCACCGCAGAGTCACAGTTCACAGAGGATTCTTACGGTTTCTATGCCTGCAGGAGGAGAGTTTGTTCCCAGATTAATCACCGATAAAAATAGACTCGCAGCGGCAATGTAGTGACCAGATGAAAATGTTGCACCTCGGCGCAATCACATACCGGTCACAAATACATACAGGAATACTTTGTGGTACACGCATACAAAACCAGCAAGACAATCTGTCAGACCTGCTTTAATTTAAATGATGAAAAGATCCATTAAATGTTCCATGTTACTGATAAAACGTCTGTTTGTCCTGTTCTGTTCATCAGAACGTCGGTGAATATCATAATGTGGCTCTAGAGAATGATATTTTTCACTTACAGGGTGAACACGGACAGAAGTACAACTAAACACGCATATTTTTCTCATTTAATGTCATCAATCAGGCTAAAAAAAACAACATTCATATCTTTTGGAGAACTTACTCCACACTGAGTTTGTGATTAAATCGTTGCTTTCTCACCGTGAGGAGGGTGATGTGGTGGAACACATGATGTATAAATATCACAATATATATATATAAATATAAACATTCATCTAACAGCTGTCACTTCAGGATTTAAACTGAACTTATGAACTTTGGTCTCACTATAATATTGTGTTTTACACTCTACTCCTTTCCTGAAAGCCCAGCCTGTATCTTTTACCAGCTCTACGTCTGGTTAACTGAAATGGCTCCGTAGGAAAACTCACTACTGATGCATCATAATCATTTTAAAATTATTGCTGTAACTGTGATTCTCATGAAACCAACAATTTAAATATCCTGTCACATTTTCTTTACTGTCAATTTGTTTTGAAATCTTGAGAAAATCAACTTTAGCATGTCAAGGACGCCTTAATGACGCCATAATGACCATCAAACTCCTAAAAGATCCTGACTTGGCTTCTATTGGATTACGTATCGCTGCAGGACTCATCATAACATTCTGGCAGGACACAGTGGATTCAGTTCCCCTCTCCCCCCGGTGTTCCTCAGGGTTCCACTTTCAGTTCCATTCTCTTCATCTTCTACTTCCCTGTCCTTGGCCACATTCTCCATTGAAACAATATGTAATTCCATTGCTATGCAGACGACACCCCGCTCTGTGGCCGACGCCCACATTATCACTGGAACACCAGCCATCTATCACACAGGTATTATAATAATAATAATAATAATAATAAACTGTCTCTGCAGCCAGAGGGTACCCTCTGCTCTGACCTCTCTTGGTCAGATATATTTGAATCAGTTACAGCAACAATCTAGCAACATGGTGACGGAGTGATCTCAACAGAGACGCAGCGTCTGCTGGGTACATCCATCACCCAGCAGCTGCCGTGGCTGACAGACTCCCTATTAGCAGCCAGCTGACAGTGCTGTTAATGAAGTTGAGAGGACATGATGATCTTCATTGATTCCAGATGGGAAAACACGGCAGCGGAAGGTTGTATGTAAGTAAAACAGGAATCTTCACAACGCTACCTGAAGTATAAAGTCAGTGGCGTTTCAGTCTCAACATGTTTCGGTAAATTTGACAATTCCAGTTTTTTCAAAGAGTCTGTCCATAATAGTTTCACTTCAAACCTTTTAAAAAGTAACGGATGGACAAGAGAGGAACAAGGCAGTAGAAGCTGACACTGATAAATGGAACAATTAAGCCAGTTGCTCATACCAACGTGTCAAAACTCAGATCCAAAGTGAGAAACAACTGAATGTGCACTTCCGTCAAGGTACAGCTACTTTTTCTAGATTTTTACCAAAACCAAGATCTCTGCTACTCTAGATGAACTAATGTCACCACCATAGTTGGTCTATTTCTTTTTTTTCCAAACTGTCAAAACTATTATTTATCCTCTTCTGGCTGCTTGACTTTTTATTAGTAGAACGGTGACACTTCTGTCACTGCACTGTGGAAATGACCAGCCGCGTGCCGTCACCTCGCAAGATCTTCTATAACTGATCAGAAGCTTCGTGTTGGTACTCCCAGTCGGGAACGGAGCAGCCGCAGTCATGAAGCGATCAGAACGTGGATACACGTATTGATCGACTCGCAGAAGGAGAGGGCCAAAAAAAGTTGTGTCACAATTTGTGGAAAAACTGCAGGTAAGTAATTCACTTTTCTTTCCTTCTCTGCTTACGCTCAACGCCCAACATGTCATTGTCATAGAGGAATGTTGGTGATGGAAATACTTCAATGAATTATCAGCATCTCTGTGTTACGAACAGCAAACAGGTCCTGGATGACGATGGCTCATGTGAAGAGGTTTCAGGGAATCCCCATGTCGAAGGTGCGTCACATGCTGGAGAAAAGGTCCCGACACACAAGGGAAGAGCCGACGCTGAAACACTTCAGTCGCGTTTCCTTACTCGTGTATTTATTTATCTCTCGCCGCAGATTGACCTGGCATATGATTCCCTGCGAATATCGTTGGCCATAACTAAATTGTTTTTCTCAGACGAGCAAGTCGAAAAGGCAACAGAAGTCGGCCTCGATTTTCCAGGGCGGATTGGTTCCTCATCTGTATCGAGGCCACACTGTAAAACGCGTGTCATTGTTCAAACTGGTCGAGGCGTTCGTCCACCGCCCAAGCTGCCAGTGGCGCCGGACACTTTCGGGCAGGTTTTCCCCTCTGCGGCCGCCCGACGGAATAGTCACCCGGATATCAGCACGCGGAAAACAAGTGACAGGACTGAACGCTTTAGGGGAAGAGCTACTTTAAAAAAAGAAAAAGATGTTTTCCTATCTTAACCAGCACGAATCGCAGTAACACTTTGTGGGGAAAAGCCCGTCGTCGCAAGGCAGATTTAGTCATGTGAGAAATGACGTGTACCCGAAGATGATCATATTTGATTTTGCTCCAATCGCAAAACATCTGATTCTCTGAAACTGTGCCTATTTATAAAGGTGATACCATCAGGACCCATTTGAAAACAAGGATTGTCAAAGTTGACCCAAATAAAGGCAAAACATCAGTTCTGAATAATCGGGAGGAAATAACTCGATCCTGATCTCTGGTGGATTCTGTGTTGTCATGTCAGGGTCTGAGAGCCACTTTAAGCCTCTAAACATCTTGGACTCCGGCAAAAGATTAAAAAAACAAAAAAACCTTTGAACGATCGGAAATGAGGCATTTCATGAGAGAAGGAGATTATCTGCCAGAGGTGTAAAACACATGTGGAGCTCTGCTCCAGCGAATCCAGAGTCGAGAGCAGAGCGGCGGAGGCAAAGAGAGAAAATCTCCAGGAAAGTCGACGTGTTGAAAACCGTTCCGACCGCGATGGCGAAGTGCAAATCTTTGCAATCAGAATATTGTGTTGAGCCTCGTCATTTTCAAATAGGGCAGGTCTCAACATTCGTACGTGTCGTTTGCAAATATTCTCCGTGTGTCTACATTTTCTGTGTGACGTTAAACAATCAGTACGAGTTCTGTAATCTGCCCAGTGACGTGTAGAGCATGCAGGAAAAAAAAAGGTATTGGTATCCAACAAAAAAAAAAACAATCAAAACTTTTATTTTGATTTTATTTTTAGGAGGTTTCGGGAGGAAAAGACTGTCGCACATAAAACCTAAAAAGAAAAAGTCAGATCAGAGTCTGTCGTGGAAGGAAGCAGCCAAAAGACGATTATCATCATCAATTCAGACAAACAAGGAATGTTTATTTATTTATTTATTTATTTTTTAATGTGCATGCAGCACATTTCCATATGATTGTGGATCTGAAATAGAAAACGTGCGGCTCAATGCTGCGTCGTGATCTGATCATCGTTCTGCTCTGACCTCAGTCCATGAGGAGTTTATGTAAAGAGGAGGACTATGCATTTCTGGGGGATTCCCAAGAAACGACAGAGGAAACGACAGAAGAAGCTGCAACTTTGGAGGACGACTGGAGAGACAAAAAGGAGGAGAGGGTAAGAGGAGGAGGAGGAGGAGGAGGAGGAGGAGGAGGAGGAGGAGGAAGAGGAGGACGACAACAATATCACTCCCTGATGTGACGTGTCGGTATGTTATGTTCGTCTCAGGTCCGCCGGCGGCTGGAGAGAGAGCAGCAGGAGAGAGAGCGACTGAGAGAGATAGAGGAGTGCAAGAAGGTGAACACACACACACACACACACACACACACACACACACACACACACACACACACACACACACACACACACACACACACACACACACACACACACACTCAGTGATAAATGTCCTTTCATGTGACGGACGCCTGTTAATCACACTTCTCTCTCCATTGCACTATTTCACAAACGCCTGTGTGAAGACCGTCACTACAAACACACACGGCCCTGAACAAAGACGACTACGTGCACATTAAAAGGCGTGTACTCAGGCTTTGAATATCTATCAACAGTGTACTCGTGGTACCTGACTCCGACCTGAAATCATGTAAAAAAAAAACAACTTTCCTTCAGGGGATTTGATGATTTTTTCCCCCTTATATCTCAGACAAACTCCCATTTCGCAGATATGTGAACAGATTTATTCCTTCACAACCGATAAACACGCTTAAATACACATGTTGTGTTTTCATGCCTTTAAAGATATATGGATGTACAAAAAGAATTGTTTGAAATATTTGGTAAGCCCCTGTGGGTTAGTAAATTATATGTCCCCACTACTGTAGAAAAACAGATATAAACACACATTCATGTTTTAATGCTTTCTTGGGACATTTATTAAAATGATTTCCTGCACAGTTGCTTTAAACTCAACAATAACAACTATTTGCTTCAGTTTTTCTTACATTATAATATTAAATAACGTGATGGTATCATTCAGTAGATTTAGATTTTGGTCCACATGAGGACGACAGGTCCCTGTAATGTAAGATGAAAAGATGTCGGTCCCCACAAGAGTAATAAACACACAAAACACACACATTTCTGACACGAGTGTTTAAGGTCAACAAGGGACACAAGTTCCTGTCTTAGTCAACGTTTCCTCACAACAACAACAACATGCAGGAAACTAATGACAGAACTCGTCTCGGAACACAAACGTACAGAAACACAGAACAAAGGTGAATTCTGTGGTTTATAGAAACTCTGAGAACGAACGTTCGTCACACATTCAATCACTCAGATTCTCACTGCGACGCCAGAAACACTTTTTTTTCCTGCTCAGTTTCACACAAAACAACTTTCAGACAAAACAATTCATGATGGGACTCAAAGATAAAAGGTTCTTTGGACATTAAAAAAGAAAAAGTGAGGAATTCTTTCTCGGTTCCCCAAAAAATATGTCGAGGCAAAACTGACCGATTTAGACTGAATCAAACTAACATGATTGGCAATGACGTAAAGAGGCAAGAATTGAAAGTAGTGAAGCTGCAGCTGAGCCAAAATGTGTTTATCTGCAAAATCACGTAATCTAAAAATAACCTTAATCCACAAATCATCTGAGTTTGACGTGAAATTCCAGTAAAACAGTAAATATAGTTTTAGTTTGTTCATCAAAAAGCCTGAAATCGGCAGCGATTGTGTTAAATGTAGTGGAATGATTTTAATATGGGTCTTCTCTGCTCAGTTGTGTTTAATGCAAGCTTCAGATTATCATCTTCAAAGATTATAGTTGCCTGACTGGAGTACTTTGCATATAGGACAATCTGTGGGTGGTATCTGGAAGTATTACTTCTTTTCTCACTGACATTTGTTCTTAAATATTCTCCGAGCTTTATTCCCCTCCCTGCTGAAGTGAAGCTCCTCGGGACATCATTCCATAAAATCAAAGAAAGTGTAATTATGTGCACGAAAAAAACAACCTTCAAACCGCCGGAATGCCCTCAGAGCTTTAAAGTCTGATATTTACTTTTACATGGAAAACCTCAAACTGGAATCGTGCCAGCAGCCTGCACGTGTAAACGCCGCCGTTTTAGAAACAAAGGCGGCCGATAAAACATTTGATATAACCCCATAATGACAGTCACAGTTTCCTTCCATCACGCGTTCATCATCTAGCTCCAGTGTTCCTCATGTTGAGTTTCAGTGTTGGAAAGTGCAGCTCGCTGAGAGAACCTGGACGTTTGTACATAAAGAGTTCTGATTCAAAAGTTCCTCGATATCTTTTTGTCCTTCATGTCTTGAACAGGCCAAGTGGTGATCATGCTGCTCAGTCACTACACACACACACACACACACACACACACACACACACACACACACACACACTCCACAGCAGGCCAGATGGAAAATGGCGGCCATTGTGTGCGAGTGTGTAACAGACAGAAAACAATTAGCCCAATTTATCAATTTGTCAATGATGACAAAACTGTGAGTTTACTGCTCCTCGTGGCTTCAACACACACACACACACACACACACACACACACACACACACACACACACACACACACACACACACACACACACACACACACACACACACACACACACACTGCCAGGAAGGACCAGTCTAATCAGTCAAAAGACACAAACACTCGGCTCAAGGCCTTTTTGGGAAGAAAGACCTGCTTGTTTGCCTGAAAAAGCGTGTGCGTGTGTGTGTGTGTGTGTGTGTGTGTGTGTGTGTGTGTGTGTGTGTGTGTGTGTGTGTGTGTGTAATCGAGGAGGTAATGCTTTAAATGCTTTCACCTTCACTCCACATGTCAGCAAGTCTTCCTCTTTAGATTGACTGACTTTAACGTAAATGCCTCAACTTCCTCGACACATTACTGCTCCACACACACACACACACACACACACACACACACACACACACACACACACACACACACACACACACACACACACACACACACACACACACACACACACACACACACACACACACACATCATGACAGAAATGTTAATTGATGACAGGTGCTGTTCACTGACCTTGACCATCTCACATGTATCCCATGTCTTTCATCCACAAACCTCAAAAGTCTCTAACACACACACACGCACGCACGCACACGCACGCACACGCACGCACACGCACGCACACGCCTACGCTTTCCTTGGAGAATGTACATACTGTTGTGTTATTGTATCGGGGGGGAAACGTTGGAACCTTCCTAAGGACCCTGCTGAGCTTTAAGACCTTATTGAGGATTAGGTGTGAAGGATTCTGGGTGTTTTCTCACTCAACTTCCTTTTTTTTTTATTTCCCCTCCTTGTCCAAAGCTGCAGCTGTGGAGTTAACCTCTGATGTTTGTTTTGTCTCAAGAAGAATTTCATGGCTCGACACATTTCAAACATTACGCTCCATTATGTTCTCCGGTACCTGGTGTTTCTCTGGAGGAAAAAAAAAAGAAAAAGTGAGTTGTGGTGTTTCAGGAGAAGGAGCGGCGGTGGAGGACTCACGTCGCCGAGGTGACCTCCACCCAGGAGAGAGCTCTGCAGGACCGGCTGACGAGGCTGCGCACGTTCAGGGTGAGGCCACAATTCAAACCGTACCTGCAAAACGCAAATAATCTAATAAAGAGCAGCTAAAATGATTTTAGTGTTTCAAAACACAGAAGCTTGTTTTAAAGGTCTTTTAAATTTATTTATTTTTTTAATAATTTTTATTTAATATTTTTTATCATTTTAATTTGGTAATTTTTTATCATTTTAATTTAATATTTTTTTATCATTTTAATTTTAAAAAAAATTTCATTTTAATTTTATATAATTTTAGTTTTATAATTTTTCATAATTTTATAATATAATTTTTTATAAAATCTAAACTTTTTTTTTTTTTTACCTCTTTTAAGGTTTTATGTCTTATCTTATGTCTTATTATCTATCTTATATCTTATCGTATCTTATCCTACTGAAAATGTAATATTTGAAAATGACTCCCAAAGTGGAACTTTTTGAAAGCCCTCATCTCTGTGAAAACGGGAGAAAATCCAACTTTTCTGGAACGCTGCTGTTCCGCATGTAGTAAACGGTTCTTCTGCACATGTGCGAGGAGCTGGACAATAAACAATAACCTGGTTTTCAACATGTTCCCACGTGAACGTGAAACTTTCCCTAAAACGAAAATGCAAAAACGTTGCCGTGGAAACATTTTCTCAGTTGCAGAATTTCTCCCTCCTGCTGTGTGTTTGAGCAGCTTCGCTTCATGATCAGACGCTTAAATGAGGTTTGGATCAAGTCGGGCGGCAGCAGAGTCAAAAGAAGTACAAATGACAGTAGAAGTAGTTTCGGAAAAAAAAAACCATGCATTTGAAAATATGCGCACAGCGGTCAGTCCTCCTCATCGTCTCTCCTGCAGGCTTTCCAGAGGAAGGTGTTGGACGAGGACTCTGGTCTGGACGGCGAGGCTGCCGGCGTCTCCGTCCACCAACTTCTCACCACAAACCCGGAATTCCACCGCGGCGACCACAACCAATAACATAACGAGTCAGCGGTTATACAAGGTTGTAAAATCTCAAAGTTGACTTCCTGGATTCTTTTTTTTTTTCACGGCTTGTTTTTCCTCCACAGTGGCAATACGAAGACAACGAGACACTGATTGAGATTAAATAACAATGTGGTTTTTGTTTGGAGGATTTACTGATTAATGATGAAGCCGCTTGGCAAAATAAAAGTGTGCAGATATTTGAAGATACTTGCTTGAATTATGACGAGCGCAGGCCTGTGTGTGCGTGTGTGTGTGCGTGTGTGCGTGTGTGTGCGTGTGTGTGCGTGTGTGTGCGTGTGTGTGCGCGTGTGTGCGCGTGTGTGTGCGTGTGTGTGTGTGTGTGTGTGTGTGTGTGTGTGTGTGTGTGACAGTTGTTCCAGGAATGCTGAAGCATGGATTGAAAACGGATTTGTTCTCCCTGCTCACATGTGCAGGAGTGGATTCAATCAAGCAGGCGAATACCATCATGACCCTGTGGTTGTGCACATGCATGTCAAATTAAGCCTTTAAAAGGGACAATAGTTCTGGAGGTTCTAAAGACAAAGACAGTTTCTAAAGACGAGAAATTAACCAGACCCGGGCTTCTATGAAAGTTAGTTAAATGTGATGATCAGCAATACGAGCATCAATAATAACCTGATATGTACAGGGAGTCGATCTTCTGCTAACTTCAGGTATTTATAAAGAAAAAATCACTAAAATCTGCTTTAATCGGTGGTTTGGGTGATTCAATGGACAACGCATGAAGGCAAACTCAAGTTTTACCTGATGCCTCTTTGGTAGTTCGTCTCTTCATTGCAGATTCCAAATCTCCCCGATTCCACATGTTTGAATTGTCCTTGAGCAAGGCACTGAGCCCCAAACCGCTCCCATTGGATGGGTAGATTCCCTTGCACGGCAGCCATTGGTTTGGGCCCGGAGGCCAGAGAGAAGCTGACTTGGGATCGGAAGTTCACAGGTTTGATTCCCACAGCGGACGGGTCACCACCGTGGGTCAAGAGCAGGAACCTTGACCTCCATCTGCTCCCTGGAGTGCTGCAATGTGGCTGCGCACCACATCCTAGAAATGGGATGGGTAAATAACTGGGGGTGAAAGTCCCCCATAGTAAATAGTAAAGTATTAATAGTTTAGTGCTATTTTGTCTTAATCAAGGTCTGCAGCATCGTCTGAATCCAGAAAGAGGCGAGTGGCATGAGGAGGCGCCAGAGTCGATCTGGAAGACACTAAAAAACAGCGCGAGGTCCAGAAGTAAACGCTCCACACTCAAGATGTTGGGAATCAAAGACGATCTGAATGTAGGTCAGCTTCTTCGTCCGCGACTTTGACAGTCCAGATAATGGAACCATTTAGATATTTCAACTGATTGTGGCGGATTAATGGATAAACTAGAGCTACACTCGGTAGAGCATGGAACCTTTTCCAACACCACATTTGTTTACGGAACCAAGTTAGCGTCGCTAGCATGTTAGCCGTTAGCTCATATCGATGCTGACAAGGTAGCTCAGGTAGCTACATCACTGTGTGCAACACTGAGCAGAGAGCGTCTCCATGGCAACAGGCGCTGATCTCCTTTGATCAACTCCCAATCCGCTTTGTATGGGACTTTTTGTTTCACCGATTTGGGGGATTTATCTGGAAACAGTTCAACATTAACATCCCAAAATCTAAAGGATTGCTCCTGAGATGATGACAAATCATCCCTGAAAATTTCATGCAGTTACGGTGAGTAGTTTATGTGAAAACCTGGTAAAATAATAAATAAATAATAAAACAAACCCAAGATAGTTCTATTAGAATATTAGAGAATTCCAATGTACTACAAAATAAAAGTGTTAGTGATAAACAACAAGCTGACCAGCCAATGGGGATGACGAGACAGAAATATTCCCATTTATGCGCCGTTCGCTGCATCTTGATTGAAAACATGTTTTCATGCACCAACATGGAATAAATTAATCTCTACTGACACTTTTCTTTTCATGGCTTCATTCATGTCAACACCTCACTTCATAAAGACACACTGCTCTTTGTCTTGAATTTAATGAAATCCCGATCTGACATTCTGCTTTGTGTTTCACCATATTCAATCAGGAAACAAACTTTGCCGGCGTTTCTTTTTCTGGCCACTTAAAGCCCCAAGATTCATACATACATACATACATAGTACATTTATATTGGATATGGTAGTTCAAATTAATTGTAGCACTGAAAATGTATTTTATTGTGTTTATATGTAATCCAACTAAATCCAAGAAATTAAATACTTTAAGTAATCTCACCCAAGCAATGTTATTTGATTTGAAAATGGACATTTCATATCTTAGAGTGGAAGCAACAGATCCAGACGAGACTCCTGCACCTCAGGCTGTGTTTGGAATGAGTTTCTTGTTTAAAGTTCACGTTTCCTTTTTCATTAAAGCAATGGAATCACTTTTCATCTCTCTCTTCCTCTCTTCTCATTTACGACTTCAGCCGAAGAAATTAAAGAGATGAAGCTCAGCACATGTCATTTGCTGACCTTATATAGTGAATGATTGTGTTTCCTGATTTAAAAAAAAGGATATTTCCATAATTTGAAGGTCTTACTATAAGCTTAACTCAATTTATTTCTTTTTTAAACAAATTGATGTTTATGGCAGTTTTGAGGTCTTGCTATGTCCTTACCTCCAATTTTCCTGGACATAGATCTTTTCCACTATTTTGAAAAGATACACTTTTCGTTCGTGATTTGGACGTCTTACTAAAGACTTACCTCAATTTTCTTCAAAATAATTTTTTGAAAATATATTTTTCCACGATTTGGAGGTCGTACTTTAGCCTTACCTGAATTATTTTTCAAAATATATATATATTTTTTTTTTCTTCGTTATTTAGATGTCTTACTATTAAGTAGTAAGGGAACACACATTTAAAGAAATAGTAAGTTGATGCTACAAAACGTTGCTACAGCTCCCTGGTTGTCTAGTGGTTAGGATTCGGCGCTCTCATCACCGCGGCCCGGGTTCGATTCCCGGTCAGGGAAAATATCTTTAAAGAATTCCTCATAGGAATTAGTGAAGTATAGCAGTTAAAAAGATCTGTGGCCATGAAAATCAGAGGTAAGGCAAAGAGTAAGACCTCCAAGTCACACCCAAACATTTAAAAAAAAAAAATTGAGGTAAGACCTCCGAATCAAAAAAAAAAAAAAAAAATTGTTAAGGTGATGCTATATAATAAGACCTTATAATCACAAAAAAAATGTTAAAAAAAAAAAAATTGAGGTAAACCTATAAGACCTCCAAATCACAAAAATATGATATTTTAAAAAAAAAATTGAATGAAGGCGAAAGTAGGGTGATGGTTAGTGTTGCTACAGCTCCCTGGTTGTCTAGTGGTTAGGATTCGGCGCTCTCACCGCCGCGGCCCGGGTTCGATTCCCGGTCAGGGAAGACACTCTTAAAGAGTTTCTCATAGGAATTAATAAAGTATATCTTTGTCCATGAAAAATGGAGGTCAGGCTATAGTAAGAACTCAAAGTCACACAACAACTTTTTTTAAATTGAGGTAAGGCTATGGACATGTAAAATGGAGGCAAGACCTCCAAATAAAAAAAATTAAAAATAAATAAAGTAAGGCTATATAGTAAGACCTTATAATCACAAAAAAAAAATGTTTTAGAAAAAAAATTGGGTTAAGCCTATAAGACCTCCAAATCCCGAAAAAATATTTGAAAAAATTGAATGAAGGCTATAGTAAGGTGATGGTGAACATTGCTACAGCTCCCTGGTTGTGTAGTGGTTAGGATTCAGCGCTCTCACCGCCGCGGCCCGGGTTCGATTCCCGGTCAGGGAAGACACTCTTAAAGAATTTCTCATAGGAATTAATAAAGTATATCTTTGTCCATGAAAAATGGAGGTTAGGCTATAGTAAGACCTCAAAGTCACACACAACTTTATTACATTTTTTTTTTTTTTGAGGTAAGGCCTTAGTAAGTTCTCCAAATTACAAAAAATAAAAAATTGACATAAGGCTATAGAAAGACATCCAAATCACCCAAAAATTATTTTGAAAAGATTGAATGAAGGCTAAAGTGAGGCGATGGTAATCATTGCTACAGCTCCCTGGTTGTCTAGTGGTTAGGATTCGGCGCTCTCACCGCCGCGGCCCGGGTTCGATTCCCGGTCAGGGAACACATGTTTAAAGAATTTCTCATGGGAATTAGTCCAGTATATCTATTCAAAATAGTTAAAAACATCTGAGGCCATGAAAATCAGAGGAAAGGCAAAGAGTAAGACCTCCAAGTCACACACAAACTTTTAAAAAAAAAGAAATTGAGGTAAGACCTCCGAATCAAAAAAAAAAAAAAAAATTAATTAAGGTAAGGCTATATAGTAAGACCTTATAATCACAAAAAAAAAGTTGAAAAAAAAAAAAGATTGAATGAAGGCTATAGTGAGGCGATGGTGACCATTGCTACAACTCCCTGGTTGTCTAGTGGTTAGGATTCGGCACTCTCACTGCCGCGGCCCGGGTTCAATTCCCGGTCAGGGGAAACATGTTTAAAGAATTTCTCATAGGAATTAATAAAGTATATCTTTGTCCATAAAAAATGGAGGTTAGGCTATAGTAAGACCTCAAAGTCACACACAAATTTATTACTTTTTTTTTTTTTGAGGTAAGGCCTTAGTAAGTTCTCCAAATTACAAAAAATAAAAAATTGACGTAAGGCTATAGAAAGACATCCAAATCACCCAAAAATTATTTTGAAAAGATTGAATGAAGGCTATAGTGAGGCGATGGTAATCATTGCTACAGCTCCCTGGTTGTCTAGTGGTTAGGATTCGGCGCTCTCACCGCCGAGGCCCGGGTTCGATTCCGGGTCAGGGAAGACACATTTAAACAATTTCTCATGCATTCCTATGAGAAATTGAGTTACATCTATAGTAACACCTCCAAATTGCAAAAAAAAAAAAAGAAATTTAAATAAAAATTGAGGAAAGGATATGGACATGTAAAATGGAGGTAAGACCTTGACCCTAACAAGGTAAGGCTATATTGTAGGACCTCGAAATCACCGAAAAAAAATCAAGGTAAGGCTAGAGTAAGATTTTTTTTTTTTCCACGATTGGAGGTCTTTTTAACGCCTTTGAATAGATATACTTTACTAACTGCTGTGGGAAATTCTTTCAATATGTACTCCCTGACCAGGAATTGAACCCGGGCCACGGCAACATTTACCATCATCTTACTTATAGCCTGACCTCCATTTTTCATGGATAAACATATACTTTATTAATTCCTATGAGAAATTTGTTTGCGCTGAATCCTAACCACTAGACAACCAGGGAGCTGTAGCAATGCCTCACTTTAGCCTTCATTCAATCTTTTCAAAATAATTTTTGGGTGATTTGGATGTCTTACTATAGCCTTACGTCAATTTTTTTTTTTTTGTAATTTGGAGAACTTACTAAGGCCTTACCTCAAAAAAAAAAAAAAAAGTAATAAATTTGTGTGTGACTTTGAGGTCTTACTATAGCCTGACCTCCATTTTTCATGAACAAAGATATACTTTATTAATTCCTATGAGAAATTCTTTAAAACATGTTTTCCCTGACCGGGAATCGAACCCGGGCTGCGGTGGTGAGAGCGCCGAATCCTAACCACTAGACAACCAGGGAGTTGTAGCAATGATTACCATCACCTTACTTCGTCTTAATTCAATTTTTTTTTTTAAATATAATTTTTTCGTGATTTGGAGGTCTTATAGGTTTACCTCAATTTTTTTCTAAAACTATTTTTTTTTGTTATTAGAAGGTCTTACTATATAGCCTTACCTTAATTTATTTGCAATTTTTTTTGATTCGGAGGTCTTACCTCAATTTTTTTTCAAGTGTTTGTGTGTGACTTGGAGGTCTTACTCTTCGCCTTACCTCTGATTTTCATGGCCACAGATCTTTTTAACTCTTTTGAATAGATATACTTCACTAATTCCTATGAGGAATTCTTTAAACATGTCTTCCCTGACCGGGAATCGAACGCCGGGCCGCGGCAATGAGAGCGCCGAATCCTAACCACTACACAACCAGGGAGCTGTAGCAATGTTCACCATCACCTTACTATAGCTTCATTCAATTTTTTCAAATATTTTTTCGGGATTTGGAGGTCTTATTGGCTTAACCCAATTTTTCTTGTAAAACATTTTTTTTTGTGATTATAAGGTCTTACTATATAGCCTTACCTTAATTTTTTAATTTTTTTATTTGGAGGTCTTGCCTCCATTTTACATGTCCATAGCCTTACTTCAATTTTAAAAAAAAATTTTGTGTGACTTGGAGGCCTTACCATAGGCTGACCTCCATTTTTCATGGACAAAGAAATGCTTCGTTAATTCCAGTGGGAATTTTTTTAAATGTGTCTTCCCTGACTGGTAATTGAACCTGGGCCGTGGCGGTGAGAGTGCCGAATCCTAACCACTAGACAACCAGGGAGCTGTAGCAACATTTACCATAGCCTTACCTTAGCCTTACCTACATTTTTCATGGACAAAGAAATACGTCACTAATTCCAGTGAGACATTTTTTAAATGTGTCTTCCCTGACCGGGAATCGAACCCGGGCCACGGCGGTGAGAGCGCCGAATCCTGACCACTAGACAACCAGGGAGCTGTAGCAACTTTTACCATCCCCTAACCATCGCCTTACCATAGCCTTACCTACATTTTTCATGGACAAAGAAATACGTCACTAATTCCTATGAGAAATTTTTTAAAATGTGTCTTCCCGTGCCAGGAATTGAACCCCGGCCACGGCGGTGAGAGTGCCGAATCCTAACCACTAGACAACCAGGGATCTGTAGCAATGTTTACCATCGCCTTACCATAGCCTTACCATAGCCTTACCTACATTTTTCATGGAGAAAGAAATGCTTCTTTAATTCAAATGAGAAATTTTTTAAATGTGTCTTCCCTGACCGGGAATCGAACCCGGGCCGCGGCGGTGAGAGCGCCGAATCCTAACCACTAGACAACCAGGGAGCTGTAGCAACGTTTACCATAGCCTTACCATCGCCTTACCTACATTTTTCATGGACAAAGAAACGCTTCTTTAATTCAAATGAGAAATTTTTTAAATGTGTCTTCCCTGACCGGGAATCGAGCCCGGGCCACGGCAGTGAGAGCGCCGAATCCTGACCACTAGACAACCAGGGAGCTGTAGCAACTTTTACCATCGCCTAACCATAGCCTTACCATCGCCTTACCATAGCCTTACCTACATTTTTCATGGACAAAGAAATGCTTCATTAATTCAAATGAGAAATTTTTTAAATGTGTCTTCCCTGACTGGGAATCGAAACCGGGCCACGGCAGTGAGAGCGCCGAATCCTAACCACTAGACAACCAGGGAGCTGTAGCAACATTTACCATCGCCTTACCATAGCCTTACCTACATTTTTCATGGACAAAGAAATACGTCACTCATTCCTATGAGAAATTTTTAAAAATGTGTCTTCCCTGACCGGGAATCAAACCCGGGCCACGGCAGTGAGAGCGCCGAATCCTAACCACTAGACAACCAGGGAGCTGTAGCAACATTTACCATCGCCTTACCATAGCCTTACCATCGCCTTACCATAGCCTTACCTACATTTTTCATGGACAAAGAAATACGTGACTAATTCCGATGAGAAATTTTTTAAAATGTGTCTTCCCTGACCGGGAATCAAACCCCGGCCGCGGCGGTGAGAGCGCCGAATTAACCACTGGACAACCAGGGAGCTGTAGCAACATTTACCATCGCCTTACCTTAGCCTTACCTACATTTTTCATGGACAAAGAAATACGTCACTAATTCCTATGAGAAATTTTTTAAAATGTGTCTTCCCGTGCCGGGAATTGAACCCGGGCCACGGCAGTGAGAGTGCCGAATCCTAACCACTAGACAACCAGGGATCTGTAGCAATGTTTACCATCGCCTTACCATAGCCTTACCATCGCCTTACCTACATTTTTCATGGACAAAGAAATACGTCACTAATTCCTATGAGAAATTTTTTAAAATGTGTCTTCCAGTGCCGGGAATCGAACCCGGGCCGCGGTGGTGAGAGCGCCGAATCCTAACCACTAGACAACCAGGGAGCTGTAGCAATGTTTACCATCGCCTTACCATAGCCTTACCATCGCCTTACCTACATTTTTCATGGACAAAGAAACGCTTCATTAATTCAAATGAGAAATTTTTCAAATGTGTCTTCCCTGACCGGGAATCGAACCCGGGCCACGGCAGTGAGAGCGCCAAATCCTAACCACTAGACAACCAGGGAGCTGTAGCAACATTTACCATAGCCTTACCTTAGCCTTACCTACATTTTTCATGGACAAAGAAATACGTCACTAATTCCCATGAGAAATTTTTTAAAATGTGTCTTCCCGTGCCGGGAATTGAACCAGGGCCGCTGCGGTGAGAGCGCCGAATCCTAACCACTAGACAACCAGGGAGCTGTAGCAACATTTACCATAGCCTTACCTTAGCCTTACCTACATTTTTCATGGACAAAGAAATGCTTCATTAATTCAAATGAGAATGTTTTTAAATGTGTCTTCCCTAACTGGGAATCGAACCCGGGCCACGGCAGTGAGAGCGCCGAATCCTAACCACTAGACAACCAGGGAGCTGTAGTAACATTTACCATAGCCTTACCTTAGCCTTACCTACATTTTTCATGGACAAAGAAATACGTCACTCATTCCTATGAGAAATTTTTTAAAATGTGTCTTCCCTGACCGGGAATCGAACCCGGGCCGCGGCGGTGAGAGCGCCGAATCCTAACCACTAGACAACCGGGGAGCTGTAGCAACGTTTACCATCGCCTAACCGTAGCCTTACCATCGCCTTACCATAGCCTTACCTACATTTTTCATGGACAAAAACATTCGTCACTAATTCCTATGAGAAATTATTTGAATGTTTCTTCCCTGACCGGGAATTGAACCCGGGCCTCGGCGGTGAAAGCTCCGAATCCTAACCACTAGACAACCGGGGAGCTGTAGCAACTTTTACCATCGCCTAACCGTAGCCTTACCATCGCCTTACCATAGCCTTACCTACATTTTTCATGGACAAAGAAATACGTCACTAATTCCTATGAGAAATTATTTGAATGTGTCTTCCCTGACTCGGAATCGAACCCGGGCCGCGGCAGTGAGAGCGCCGAATCCTAACCACTAGACAACCAGGGATCTGTAGCAATGTTTACCATCGCCTTACCATAGCCTTACCTACATTTTTCATGGACAAAGAAATGCTTCTTTAATTCAAATGAGAAATTTTTTAAATGTGTCTTCCCTGACCGGGAATTGAACCCGGGCCGCGGCGGTGAGAGCGCCGAATCCTAACCACTAGACAACCAGGGATCTGTAGCAATGTTTACCATCGCCTTACCATAGCCTTACCATCGCCTTACCTACATTTTTCATGGACAAAGAAATACGTGACTAATTCCGATGAGAAATTTTTTAAAATGTGTCTTCCCTGACCGGGAATCGAACCCGGGCCGCGGCGGTGAGAGCGCCGAATCCTAACCACTAGACAACCAGGGAGCTGTAGCAACATTTACCATCGCCTTACCATAGCCTTACCTACATTTTTCATGGACAAAGAAATGCTTCATTAATTCAAATGAGAAATTTTTTAAATGTGTCTTCCCTGACTGGGAATTGAACCCAGGCCGTGGTGGTGAGAGCGCCTAATCCTAACCACTAGACAACCAGGGAGCTGTAGCAACATTTACCATAGCCTTACCTTAGCCTTACCTACATTTTTCATGAACAAAGAAATACGTCACTCATTCCTATGAGAAATTTTTAAAAATGTGTCTTCCCTGACCGGGAATCGAACCCGGGCCGCGGCGGTGAGAGCGCCGAATCCTAACCACTAGACAACCAGGGAGCTGTAGCAACGTTTACCATCGCCTTACCATAGCCTTACCTACATTTTTCATGGACAAAGAAATGCTTCTTTAATTCAAATGAGAAATTTTTTAAATGTGTCTTCCCTGACCGGGAATCGAACCCGGGCCGCGGCGGTGAGAGCGCCGAATCCTAACCACTAGACAACCAGGGAGCTGTAGCAATGTTTACCATCGCCTTACCATAGCCTTACCATCGCCTTACCATAGCCTTACCTACATTTTTCATGGACAAAGAAATACGTGACTAATTCCGATGAGAAATTTTTTAAAATGTGTCTTCCCTGACCGGGAATCGAACCCGGGCCGCGGCGGTGAGAGCGCCGAATCCTAACCACTAGACAACCAGGGAGCTGTAGCAACGTTTACCATCGCCTTACCATAGCCTTACCTACATTTTTCATGGACAAAGAAATACGTGACTAATTCCGATGAGAAATTTTTTAAAATGTGTCTTCCCTGACCGGGAATCGAACCCGGGCCGCGGCGGTGAGAGCACCGAATCCTAACCACTAGACAACCAGGGAGCTGTAGCAATGTTTACCATCGCCTTACCATAGCCTTACCATCGCCTTACCATAGCCTTACCTACATTTTTCATGGACAAAGAAATACGTGACTAATTCCGATGAGAAATTTTTTAAAATGTGTCTTCCCTGACCGGGAATCGAACCCGGGCCGCGGCGGTGAGAGCGCCGAATCCTAACCACTAGACAACCAGGGAGATGTAGCAACATTTACCATCGCCTTACCATAGCCTTACCTACATTTTTCATGGACAAAGAAATACGTGACTAATTCCGATGAGAAATTTTTGTAAAATGTGTCTTCCCTGACCGGGAATTGAACCCGGGCCGCGGCAGTGAGAGCACCGAATCCTAACCACTAGACAACCAGGGAGCTGTAGCAATGTTTACCATCGCCTTACCATAGCCTTACCTACATTTTTCATGGACAAAGAAATACGTCACTAATTCCTATGAGAAATTTTTTAAAATGTGTCTTCCTGTGCCGGGAATTGAACCCGGGCCATGGCGGTGAGAGTGCCGAATCCTAACCACTAGACAACCAGGGAGCTGTAGCAACGTTTACCATCGCCTTAGCATAGCCTTACCATCGCCTTACCATAGCCTTACCATAGCCTTACCTACATTTTTCATGGACAAAGAAATGCTTCATTAATTCCAGTGAGCAATTTTTTAAAATGTGTCTTCCCTGACCGGGAATCGAACCCGTGCCACGGCGGTGAGAGCACTGAATCCTAACCACTAGACAACCAGGGAGCTGTAGCAACTTTTACCATCGCCTTACCATAGCCTTACCTACATTTTTCATGGACAAAGAAATGCTTCATTAATTCAAATGAGAAATTTTTTAAATGTGTCTTCCCTGACTGGGAATCGAACCCAGGCCGTGGCGGTGAGAGCACCTAATCCTAACCACTAGACAACCAGGGAGCTGTAGCAACATTTACCATAGCCTTACCTTAGCCTTACCTACATTTTTCATGAACAAAGAAATACGTCACTCATTCCTATGAGAAATTTTTAAAAATGAGTCTTCCCTGACCGGGAATCGAACCCGGGCCGCGGCGGTGAGAGCGCCGAATCCTAACCACTAGACAACCAGGGAGCTGTAGCAACGTTTACCATCGCCTTACCATAGCCTTACCTACATTTTTCATGGACAAAGAAATGCTTCATTAATTCAAATGAGAAATTTTTTAAATGTGTCTTCCCTGACCGGGAATCGAACCCGGGCCGCGGCGGTGAGAGCGCCGAATCCTAACCACTAGACAACCAGGGAGCTGTAGCAATGTTTACCATCGCCTTACCATAGCCTTACCATCGCCTTACCATAGCCTTACCTACATTTTTCATGGACAAAGAAATACGTGACTAATTCCGATGAGAAATTTTTTAAAATGTGTCTTCCCTGACCGGGAATCGAACCCGGGCCGCGGCGGTGAGAGCGCCGAATCCTAACCACTAGACAACCAGGGAGCTGTAGCAACATTTACCATCGCCTTACCATAGCCTTACCTACATTTTTCATGGCCAAAGAAATACGTGACTAATTCCGATGAGAAATTTTTTAAAATGTGTCTTCCCTGACCGGGAATCGAACCCGGGCCGCGGCGGTGAGAGCACCGAATCCTAACCACTAGACAACCAGGGAGCTGTAGCAATGTTTACCATCGCCTTACCATAGCCTTACCTACATTTTTCATGGACAAAGAAATACGTCACTAATTCCTATGAGAAATTTTTAAAAATGTGTCTTCCCTGACCGGGAATCGAACCCGGGCCGCGGCGGTGAGAGCGCCGAATCCTAACCACTAGACAACCAGAGTGAAGAAATTTTTACCATCGCCTTACCATAGCCTTACCATCGCCTTACCATCGCCTTACCTACATTTTTCATGGACAAAGAAATACGTGACTAATTCCGATGAGAAATTTTTTAAAATGTGTCTTCCCTGACCGGGAATCGAACCCGGGCCGCGGCGGTGAGAGCGCCGAATCCTAACCACTAGACAACCAGGGAGATGTAGCAACATTTACCATCGCCTTACCATAGCCTTACCTACATTTTTCATGGACAAAGAAATACGTGACTAATTCCGATGAGAAATTTTTGTAAAATGTGTCTTCCCTGACCGGGAATTGAACCCGGGCCGCGGCAGTGAGAGCACCGAATCCTAACCACTAGACAACCAGGGAGCTGTAGCAATGTTTACCATCGCCTTACCATAGCCTTACCTACATTTTTCATGGACAAAGAAATACGTCACTAATTCCTATGAGAAATTTTTTAAAATGTGTCTTCCTGTGCCGGGAATTGAACCCGGGCCATGGCGGTGAGAGTGCCGAATCCTAACCACTAGACAACCAGGGAGCTGTAGCAACGTTTACCATCGCCTTACCATAGCCTTACCATCGCCTTACCATAGCCTTACCTACATTTTTCATGGACAAAGAAATGCTTCATTAATTCCAGTGAGCAATTTTTTAAAATGTGTCTTCCCTGACCGGGAATCGAACCCGTGCCACGGCGGTGAGAGCACCGAATCCTAACCACTAGACAACCAGGGAGCTGTAGCAACTTTTACCATCGCCTTACCATAGCCTTACCTAGATTTTTCATGGACAAAGAAATACGTCACTCATTCAAATGAGAAATTTTTTAAAAGTGTCTTCCCTGACCGGGAATCGAACCCGGGCCGCGGCGGTGAGAGCACCGAATCCTAACCACTAGACAACCAGGGATCTGTAGCAATGTTTACCATCGCCTTACCATAGCCTTACCATAGCCTTACCTACATTTTTCATGGACAAAGAAATGCTTCATTAATTCAAATGAGAAATTTTTTAAATGTGTCTTCCCTGACCGGGAATCGAACCCGGGCCGCGGCGGTGAGAGCGCCGAATCCTAACCACTAGACAACCAGGGAGCTGTAGCAACATTTACCATCGCCTTACCATAGCCTTACCTACATTTTTCATGGACAAAGAAATGCTTCATTAATTCAAATGAGAAATTTTTTAAATGTGTCTTCCCTGACCGGGAATCGAACCCGGGCCGCGGCGGTGAGAGCACCGAATCCTAACCACTAGACAACCAGGGAGCTGTAGCAATGTTTACCATCGCCTTACCATAGCCTTACCATCGCCTTACCATAGCCTTACCTAAATTTTTCATGGACAAAGAAATACGTGACTAATTCCGATGAGAAATTTTTTAAAATGTGTCTTCCCTGACCGGGAATCGAACCCGGGCCGTGGCAGTGAGAGCACTGAATCCTAACCACTAGACAACCAGGGAGCTGTAGCAACATTTACCATAGCCTTACCTACATTTTTCATGAACAAAGAAATACGTCACTCATTCCTATGAGAAATTTTTAAAAATGTGTCTTCCCTGACCGGGAATCGAACCCGGGCCGTGGCGGTGAGAGCGCTGAATCCTAACCACTAGACAACCAGGGAGCTGTAGCAACTTTTACCATCGCCTTACCATAGCCTTACCTACATTTTTCATGGACAAAGAAATGCTTCATTAATTCAAATGAGAAATTTTTTAAAATGTGTCTTCCCTGACCGGGAATTGAACCCGGGCCGCGGCGGTGAGAGCGCCGAATCCTAACCACTAGACAACCAGGGAGCTGTAGCAACATTTACCATCGCCTTACCATAGCCTTACCTACATTTTTCATGGACAAAGAAATGCTTCATTAATTCAAATGAGAAATTTTTTAAATGTGTCTTCCCTGACCGGGAATCGAACCCGGGCCGCGGCGGTGAGAGCGCCGAATCCTAACCACTAGACAACCAGGGATCTGTAGCAATTTTGACCATCGCCTTACCATCGCCTTACCTACATTTTTCATGGACAAAGAAATACGTCACTAATTCCGATGAGAAATTTTTTAAATGTGTCTTCCCTGACCGGGAATTGAACCCGGGCCGCGGCGGTGAGAGCGCCTAATCCTAACCACTAGACAACCAGGGAGCTGTAGCAATTTTTACCATCGCCTTACCATAGCCTTACCTACATTTTTCATGGACAAAGAAATACGTGACTAATTCCGATGAGAAATTTTTTAAAATGTGTCTTCCCTGACTGGGAATCGAACCCGGGCCACGGCGGTGAGAGCGCTGAATCCTAACCACTAGACAACCAGGGAGCTGTAGCAACATTTACCATCGCCTTACCATAGCCTTACCTACATTTTTCATGGACAAAGAAATGCTTCATTAATTCAAATGACAAATTTTTTAAATGTGTCTTCCCTGACTGGGAATCGAACCCAGGCCGCGGCGGTGAGAGCGCTGAATCCTAACCACTAGACAACCAGGGAGCTGTAGCAACTTTTACCATCGCCTTACCATAGCCTTACCTACATTTTTCATGGACAAAGAAATGCTTCATTAATTCAAATGAGAAATTTTTTAAATGTGTCTTCCCTGACCGGGAATCGAACCCGGGCCGCGGCGGTGAGAGCGCCGAATCCTAACCACTAGACAACCAGGGAGCTGTAGCAATGTTTACCATCGCCTTACCATAGCCTTACCATCGCCTTACCATAGCCTTACCTACATTTTTCATGGACAAAGAAATACGTGACTAATTCCGATGAGAAATTTTTTAAAATGTGTCTTCCCTGACTGGGAATCGAACCCGGGCCGCGGCGGTGAGAGCGCCGAATCCTAACCACTAGACAACCAGGGAGCTGTAGCAACATTTACCATCGCCTTACCATAGCCTTACCTACATTTTTCATGGACAAAGAAATACATGACTAATTCCGATGAGAAATTTTTTAAAATGTGTCTTCCCTGACTGGGAATCGAACCCAGGCCGCGGCGGTGAGAGCACCGAATGCTAACCACTAGACAACCAGGGAGCTGTAGCAACATTTACCATCGCCTTACCTACATTTTTCATGAACAAAGAAATACGTCACTCATTCCTATGAGAAATTTTTAAAAATGTGTCTTCCCTGACCGGGAATCGAACCCGGGCCACGGCGGTGAGAGCGCTGAATCCTAACCACTAGACAACCAGGGAGCTGTAGCAACTTTTACCATCGCCTTACCATAGCCTTACCTACATTTTTCATGGACAAAGAAATGCTTCATTAATTCAAATGAGAAATTTTTTAAAAGGTGTCTTCCCGTGCCGGGAATTGAACCAGGGCCACGGCGGTGAGAGCGCCGAATCCTAACCACTAGACAACCAGGGAGCTGTAGCAACATTTACCATCGCCTTACCATAGCCTTACCATAGCCTTACCATAGCCTTACCTACATTTTTCATGGACAAAGAAATACGTGACTAATTCCGATGAGAAATTTTTTAAAATGTGTCTTCCCTGACCGGGAATTGAACCCGGGCCGCGGCAGTGAGAGCGCCGAATCCTAACCACTAGACAACCAGGGAGCTGTAGCAACATTTACCATCGCCTTACCATAGCCTTACCTACATTTTTCATGAACAAAGAAATACGTCACTCATTCCTATGAGAAATTTTTAAAAATGAGTCTTCCCTGACCGGGAATCGAACCCGGGCCGCGGCGGTGAGAGCGCCGAATCCTAACCACTAGACAACCAGGGAGCTGTAGCAACGTTTACCATCGCCTTACCATAGCCTTACCTACATTTTTCATGGACAAAGAAATGCTTCATTAATTCAAATGAGAAATTTTTTAAATGTGTCTTCCCTGACCGGGAATCGAACCCGGGCCGCGGCGGTGAGAGCGCCGAATCCTAACCACTAGACAACCAGGGAGCTGTAGCAATGTTTACCATCGCCTTACCATAGCCTTACCATCGCCTTACCATAGCCTTACCTACATTTTTCATGGACAAAGAAATACGTGACTAATTCCGATGAGAAATTTTTTAAAATGTGTCTTCCCTGACCGGGAATCGAACCCGGGCCGCGGCGGTGAGAGCGCCGAATCCTAACCACTAGACAACCAGGGAGCTGTAGCAACATTTACCATCGCCTTACCATAGCCTTACCTACATTTTTCATGGCCAAAGAAATACGTGACTAATTCCGATGAGAAATTTTTTAAAATGTGTCTTCCCTGACCGGGAATCGAACCCGGGCCGCGGCGGTGAGAGCACCGAATCCTAACCACTAGACAACCAGGGAGCTGTAGCAATGTTTACCATCGCCTTACCATAGCCTTACCTACATTTTTCATGGACAAAGAAATACGTCACTAATTCCTATGAGAAATTTTTAAAAATGTGTCTTCCCTGACCGGGAATCGAACCCGGGCCGCGGCGGTGAGAGCGCCGAATCCTAACCACTAGACAACCAGAGTGAAGAAATTTTTACCATCGCCTTACCATAGCCTTACCATCGCCTTACCATCGCCTTACCTACATTTTTCATGGACAAAGAAATACGTGACTAATTCCGATGAGAAATTTTTTAAAATGTGTCTTCCCTGACCGGGAATCGAACCCGGGCCGCGGCGGTGAGAGCGCCGAATCCTAACCACTAGACAACCAGGGAGATGTAGCAACATTTACCATCGCCTTACCATAGCCTTACCTACATTTTTCATGGACAAAGAAATACGTGACTAATTCCGATGAGAAATTTTTGTAAAATGTGTCTTCCCTGACCGGGAATTGAACCCGGGCCGCGGCAGTGAGAGCACCGAATCCTAACCACTAGACAACCAGGGAGCTGTAGCAATGTTTACCATCGCCTTACCATAGCCTTACCTACATTTTTCATGGACAAAGAAATACGTCACTAATTCCTATGAGAAATTTTTTAAAATGTGTCTTCCTGTGCCGGGAATTGAACCCGGGCCATGGCGGTGAGAGTGCCGAATCCTAACCACTAGACAACCAGGGAGCTGTAGCAACGTTTACCATCGCCTTACCATAGCCTTACCATCGCCTTACCATAGCCTTACCTACATTTTTCATGGACAAAGAAATGCTTCATTAATTCCAGTGAGCAATTTTTTAAAATGTGTCTTCCCTGACCGGGAATCGAACCCGTGCCACGGCGGTGAGAGCACCGAATCCTAACCACTAGACAACCAGGGAGCTGTAGCAACTTTTACCATCGCCTTACCATAGCCTTACCTAGATTTTTCATGGACAAAGAAATACGTCACTCATTCAAATGAGAAATTTTTTAAAAGTGTCTTCCCTGACCGGGAATCGAACCCGGGCCGCGGCGGTGAGAGCACCGAATCCTAACCACTAGACAACCAGGGATCTGTAGCAATGTTTACCATCGCCTTACCATAGCCTTACCATAGCCTTACCTACATTTTTCATGGACAAAGAAATGCTTCATTAATTCAAATGAGAAATTTTTTAAATGTGTCTTCCCTGACCGGGAATCGAACCCGGGCCGCGGCGGTGAGAGCGCCGAATCCTAACCACTAGACAACCAGGGAGCTGTAGCAACATTTACCATCGCCTTACCATAGCCTTACCTACATTTTTCATGGACAAAGAAATGCTTCATTAATTCAAATGAGAAATTTTTTAAATGTGTCTTCCCTGACCGGGAATCGAACCCGGGCCGCGGCGGTGAGAGCACCGAATCCTAACCACTAGACAACCAGGGAGCTGTAGCAATGTTTACCATCGCCTTACCATAGCCTTACCATCGCCTTACCATAGCCTTACCTAAATTTTTCATGGACAAAGAAATACGTGACTAATTCCGATGAGAAATTTTTTAAAATGTGTCTTCCCTGACCGGGAATCGAACCCGGGCCGTGGCAGTGAGAGCACTGAATCCTAACCACTAGACAACCAGGGAGCTGTAGCAACATTTACCATAGCCTTACCTACATTTTTCATGAACAAAGAAATACGTCACTCATTCCTATGAGAAATTTTTAAAAATGTGTCTTCCCTGACCGGGAATCGAACCCGGGCCGTGGCGGTGAGAGCGCTGAATCCTAACCACTAGACAACCAGGGAGCTGTAGCAACTTTTACCATCGCCTTACCATAGCCTTACCTACATTTTTCATGGACAAAGAAATGCTTCATTAATTCAAATGAGAAATTTTTTAAAATGTGTCTTCCCTGACCGGGAATTGAACCCGGGCCGCGGCGGTGAGAGCGCCGAATCCTAACCACTAGACAACCAGGGAGCTGTAGCAACATTTACCATCGCCTTACCATAGCCTTACCTACATTTTTCATGGACAAAGAAATGCTTCATTAATTCAAATGAGAAATTTTTTAAATGTGTCTTCCCTGACCGGGAATCGAACCCGGGCCGCGGCGGTGAGAGCGCCGAATCCTAACCACTAGACAACCAGGGATCTGTAGCAATTTTTACCATCGCCTTACCATCGCCTTACCTACATTTTTCATGGACAAAGAAATACGTCACTAATTCCGATGAGAAATTTTTTAAATGTGTCTTCCCTGACCGGGAATTGAACCCGGGCCGCGGCGGTGAGAGCGCCTAATCCTAACCACTAGACAACCAGGGAGCTGTAGCAATTTTTACCATCGCCTTACCATAGCCTTACCTACATTTTTCATGGACAAAGAAATACGTGACTAATTCCGATGAGAAATTTTTTAAAATGTGTCTTCCCTGACTGGGAATCGAACCCGGGCCACGGCGGTGAGAGCGCTGAATCCTAACCACTAGACAACCAGGGAGCTGTAGCAACATTTACCATCGCCTTACCATAGCCTTACCTACATTTTTCATGGACAAAGAAATGCTTCATTAATTCAAATGACAAATTTTTTAAATGTGTCTTCCCTGACTGGGAATCGAACCCAGGCCGCGGCGGTGAGAGCGCTGAATCCTAACCACTAGACAACCAGGGAGCTGTAGCAACTTTTACCATCGCCTTACCATAGCCTTACCTACATTTTTCATGGACAAAGAAATGCTTCATTAATTCAAATGAGAAATTTTTTAAATGTGTCTTCCCTGACCGGGAATCGAACCCGGGCCGCGGCGGTGAGAGCGCCGAATCCTAACCACTAGACAACCAGGGAGCTGTAGCAATGTTTACCATCGCCTTACCATAGCCTTACCATCGCCTTACCATAGCCTTACCTACATTTTTCATGGACAAAGAAATACGTGACTAATTCCGATGAGAAATTTTTTAAAATGTGTCTTCCCTGACTGGGAATCGAACCCGGGCCGCGGCGGTGAGAGCGCCGAATCCTAACCACTAGACAACCAGGGAGCTGTAGCAACATTTACCATCGCCTTACCATAGCCTTACCTACATTTTTCATGGACAAAGAAATACATGACTAATTCCGATGAGAAATTTTTTAAAATGTGTCTTCCCTGACTGGGAATCGAACCCAGGCCGCGGCGGTGAGAGCACCGAATGCTAACCACTAGACAACCAGGGAGCTGTAGCAACATTTACCATCGCCTTACCTACATTTTTCATGAACAAAGAAATACGTCACTCATTCCTATGAGAAATTTTTAAAAATGTGTCTTCCCTGACCGGGAATCGAACCCGGGCCACGGCGGTGAGAGCGCTGAATCCTAACCACTAGACAACCAGGGAGCTGTAGCAACTTTTACCATCGCCTTACCATAGCCTTACCTACATTTTTCATGGACAAAGAAATGCTTCATTAATTCAAATGAGAAATTTTTTAAAAGGTGTCTTCCCGTGCCGGGAATTGAACCAGGGCCACGGCGGTGAGAGCGCCGAATCCTAACCACTAGACAACCAGGGAGCTGTAGCAACATTTACCATCGCCTTACCATAGCCTTACCATAGCCTTACCATAGCCTTACCTACATTTTTCATGGACAAAGAAATACGTGACTAATTCCGATGAGAAATTTTTTAAAATGTGTCTTCCCTGACCGGGAATTGAACCCGGGCCGCGGCAGTGAGAGCGCCGAATCCTAACCACTAGACAACCAGGGAGCTGTAGCAACATTTACCATCGCCTTACCATAGCCTTACCTACATTTTTCATGGACAAAGAAATGCTTCATTAATTCAAATGAGAAATTTTTTAAATGTGTCTTCCCTGACCGGGAATCGAACCCGGGCCGCGGCGGTGAGAGCGCCGAATCCTAACCACTAGACAACCAGGGAGCTGTAGCAATGTTTACCATCGCCTTACCATAGCCTTACCATCGCCTTACCATAGCCTTACCTACATTTTTCATGGACAAAGAAATACGTGACTAATTCCGATGAGAAATTTTTTAAAATGTGTCTTCCCTGACCGGGAACCGAACCCGGGCCGCGGCAGTGAGAGCGCCGAATCCTAACCACTAGACAACCAGGGAGCTGTAGCAACATTTACCATCGCCTTACCATAGCCTTACCTACATTTTTCATGGACAAAGAAATACGTCACTCATTCCTATGAGAAATTTTTAAAAATGTGTCTTCCCTGACCGGGAATCGAACCCGGGCTGCAGCGGTGAAGGCGCTGAATCCGAAACCTGATTTGGAGCTCAATTTTTTTTCATAAATTGTTTTTATGTAATTTGGAGACCTTATTATAGCCTTAACTCAACTTTTATTTATAAACATTTTTTGGGGTGATTTCAAGGTCTTTTGAGACCTTACCTTATTATTATTAATTAATTTTTTTTTTTTTTTGCAATTTCGAGGTCTTACCTCCATTTTTCATGTCCATAGCTTTACCTACCTCGTCTTACTCGCCTTAACTCAATTTTTTTTCAAGATGAATTATTTTTTGTGATTTTGAGACCTTACCTAAATTGTTATCAAAATACTTTTTTTTTTTTTTAAAAATATTTTTTTTTTTGTTCTTGCAATTTGCAGGTATTACAATAGACCACCAAATATTTCACATACTTTATCAATCACTGAGGGAAATTTTTTATATATGTATTCCCGGGAATCGAACCCTGGCCGTGGCAGTGAGGCCTTACTGTAGCTCCTGATATTTAGAAGTTTTTGCTTCATAATAAAGCATTTATACTGCGTTATCCATCAGAACGTTGGTTGAACTGAGCCATAGAATCACTAAAATATTTGAGTACTGCATCGGAGCATGTCTGGACAATCTAAAACTTGCAGTTGGTTGAAGGACGTGTGCAACTGTGGCCTGGGGTGGAGTTAAATGTGTTCCATAGAGTTGTTTCTGTGTTAAAAGGGGGTAAAAGAGAAGGTGAGAAGAGGAGGAACAGGACTTACCAGGGAGTTATATGGAGAAAAATGAGACGTATATGACTTACAGTGCGAGGTATAGTCGAGCCCGAGGACACAGACATACAGGATGATGATCCGTCTCTCTTTCCTTCTTCAGTCTCTGACGACTTTAACCCTCTCAGGCTTTCCAACACAAGATCCTCGTTTCCATCCAGAGTGAAACGGCATAAACGCTGCTTTTCTGCAACAACAAAGAAAGAAAAAAAGTCTGGTTTTGTTCTTCTTTAGTTTGATGAATAAAAACCACATGTGCCTTTTGTTTGAAAATGATAACATCTGCAGGACAAATGGGTGAAACATCTTTGTCCCCTCTGTTCGTGGGATTCTGACCGAAGGCTTTAAGTTAAATGGTTTTTCTCTGATCCAAACTTTTTTAGGTAAAAAGGAATTTATTTTTCTTTTAATTTAAAGATTGGAGTAGAAAAGTCCCTACCACAGACAGACCAGCGTCCACAGATGGTGAAAGCTCTTACAAGCTTTAGAAGTTAGAAATGATGCATCCACTGAGTGTGGCTAGCAGCCGTCCGTGAACCCTTCACACTGC
Organism: Lipophrys pholis; assembly: GCF_963383615.2. NCBI lineage: Eukaryota > Metazoa > Chordata > Actinopteri > Blenniiformes > Blenniidae > Lipophrys > Lipophrys pholis. Next base: position 19,299,592 of record NC_137644.1, read on the forward strand.
CTGATGGATCACCGCTGATCTGGAACCACAATCCAAGATGTCGCCATCGTCGTCCAGCGTCAACCTGCCAAGATCTGCCTGAAATCAGAGTGCCGTGATTTAGAACCAGCTACACGTTAGGATTTATGTGCTGCCAGTTGAAATACACTGAAGTCTGCATACCTCGCCACTCAATGAATTGAATGTATTTTGGCATTTCTATAATTAATTTTTTTTGGCTGTTGTTCAGAAATGGTGGAGCGAGTTTCCAGACCCACACTTGGTCTCATTTCGCCTCCTGAAGTTTTCACTGCGTCCAAAATGGGTTTCGTGTGTTCGTTAAACTCTTCTGGGTTAAAGTAAGACCAGACAAATTAGTTGTAATAAAACCATGCTGCCTGGCTGTCATGCTGCTGGGATTATTTTCCACCCGTTTGTAGGCAAACATGACAATCTCCATCGCTCCGTCACAATTCATTTAGACTCTTGTGGCTCATTACGTCGGTTTTTAATAAACGTTAATATTATTGGTTTCATCTATTCGGACGCGTTGAATCGTCGCTCAGTTTATCTGAACCTTCTGATGAGAGGAAGTAGAAGTTACTGGAGCGTTGAGACGAATCAGGACAGGCCAGGAATTAGCCAGAGGCGGTAAACAAACACAAAGACGTGTACACATCTGTAGCGCTCCATATGATGCCATGGGTGACTGTTCTTTTTTCAATATGAGCGAAAGCAACGGGGATTTGTTGAGACAACCACAAGAGCTAAAAAATAACACACAGGATGACAAAATAAATTAATAAATGATGGATGAGAGTCATCTGTTTAATCTGTTAAAGCAGAATCCAAAACATTCTCCACAGATTACACACCTTCATTCAGAAACTATTTCATTTGTGATATTAGACATTTCAGGATTCTCACCTTTCTGTGCCGAGCGGCAGATCTGGACGATGTTTTGAAAGGAATGACGACTATCAAAAGTGGGATTCACCTTCTGACCTTAGGTGCTGGACGGTCGACTTCCCGTCTCCGTGTTCATGAAGATCCACAGACGATCTCGGTCCAGCGACATAAACAGAACCTCCTGTGGCTGATGGGGAAGGAGCAATCTGACTAACTAACTATCTAACTTTTAGAGTTATTGTTGGATTTTCACAATATTTCATTCAACCTCACAGTTGCACTGATTGACTGGGACTTTAAATGTCATCGTGAACCTGACATCACATTGTACTGTATCTTAGTGTATTGTACTCTATTGTGTTCTACGAGTATTGGATTTGCCACGGACCTTTTTTCATAATAATATCAGTTCATTTAAAAAGGAGAAGTTTTAAATAGAGAAGAGAGTTTTAGGACATTTCACTTCTCTAATATGATCAGAACGGATATGATCTGAGTGATAAAGTTGAAGTTATACAGCAACGTGTGACGAAGCGATTAATTCACTCTGCTGGTCAGATGAAGCCAGATTATGAACTTTATATATGTGTGTATAGTGGCGTTATTTCACCAGAAGTAAATCCATTCCCATCATGCTGTCGTGTTATCGGCTATCAGCTCACGATCTGAGTATTTCTCACGTTAAGCCGCAGGAAAATCCAAATATTTATGTGCCACTGGTCCCAAGTGCAGGATTTAACATACATCGACTGGGCTTTGGTAATCCTCTTTGAAAGGCCGCACACATCCTGCAGATCAGACCAGACAAATCTGATTGATGAATATAAAAAAAAAAAAAAAAAGGTTAAAATCTGCTGCACATCCGGATTTAGAGGAGTTGACAGGAAATTCAACAATTCCGTTATTACATCACCGTCCGAGCACGAGGTTGTTCATTTTTCCGAGACAGCGGGTAATGACTATTTTCTCTTGTTATTTCAAAGGATTGCTATGACACGTTTCGGTATAAACTAATCTAAAAGCGAGGAATGTGCAGCCCTGCATGCCAGGGCCGTTTTGAAGTAATGAAGACATTAACCGCCGCCTGCTGCTCAGCATCTGCTGCCGCTTAATCTCGATGTTGCCGTCGTGTAAGCAGCTTGTGATTACACACACACACACACACACGCGGTTGTGTAAAGTGAAACTGTGGCTGCGCTCCGGGAGAAACACAATGACTTTAACCTGCTGGGAGAAACGAGCACATGAAGTGAGCGCGGTGGGATTTTTTTGAGATTAAAATTCAGAACAAGATCAGTGATGTTTTGACTCAATTAAGTTGGTTTAGTTTGGTTTTTTCCAAGTAAAAAGAAAAAAGGAAAGAAAAGGAAAGGAAAGAGCACAATGTTCCAGTGAAACGTCACACAACACAGAAACGGTAAATTGTCTGCATGATTTCTCTCATTTACGAAGGCTGGGGTTTAACGGGTTCGCTCGACGCTTCCCCGGTGCTCCTTGGCAGGGAGTTTGGGAATTTCTGGGAATTAACAGGAGGGATGAAGATTGTTCTTTCAAAGCACATTCCTTCATTGGATGATTCTGCTGTTACGAAACCTTCCCGTGAGGGGGGGTGAACATATCCCAGGTGGAGGGGGGGTGAACATATCCCAGGTGGAGGGTTTGAAGAAAAACTACGCTCTCTTCCTGGCTCCTGAAACGTTCTTTGACTGCTTGTCGACACGTAAAGGAATCTGTATCCTCGCAGACGGTGATTAGGAAACAAAATTCAGATTCTGTTTTAAAATAATCCAGATTTTTAACATTTGAACGTCAAATATCCTTTTAAACTTTACTACATTTTGAGCTTTATTACGTTTTTACTTGATACAGACGTACAGTAAGAAGGAAGCAAGTCAAAACAAAATAAACCTGCAGACCAGTATCCCAGTGGGTTTCTGGACAAGGATACTTGTAGTACTCGAAGCCAGTTTGGTGTCAAGGCATTTTCATAATCTTGGTCTTGGGATGCACAGGTCTCGAACTTGACTCGGTAGTGTGGTGTTCTTGTCTTTGTCTTGGACCCTTACAAGTCTTGGTCTTGTCTTGGTCTTCACTCCGTCTTGGCCCCTTAAAGTCTTGGTCTTGGGACGCTCTGATCTTGGACATGACGTGGTTTTGATTCGGTCCTGGGCTCTTAACGTCTTGGTCTCGTCTTGGTCCTGAGACGCTCTGATCTTGGACGTGACTCGCTCTCGGCTCCTTAAGGTCTTGGACTTGCCTTGGCTTCTTTAGGTCTTGGTCTTGGGACGCTCTGGTCTTGGTCCTGACGTGGTTTTGATTCGGTCCTGGGCTCTTAATGTCTTGGTCTCGTCTTGGTCCTGAGACGCTCTGGTCTTGGTCCTGACGTGGTTTTGATTCGGTCCTGGGCTCTTAACGTCTTGGTCTCGTCTTGGTCCTGAGATGCTCTGGTCTTGGTCCTGACGTGGTTTTGATTCGGTCCTGGGCTCTTAACGTCTTGGTCTCGTCTTGGTCCTGAGATGCTCTGGTCTTGACTCGGTCTCGGGTTAAGTGGTCTCGACTACGACACCAAAGGACAGTCAGTCCTATGTTAACTTTATTTCTCCTTCAGCTCGTATTAGAAATACAAATAGATTTTCCAGAAGAATCTGCCAACAGAAAACAATATTTCTGGATCTTTGACTTCGCATTGCTTCTGTGTTTTTGAAAAGGAAAATAAAAAAAATCTCCCCGGAGAGCTGAGGCGGAACAAAAACAGAAGAATCCTTCAACCTCTTTGCACCTTTTTTTTTTTCCTGGTTGCCAAAAACCCTCCAGGTAAAACAAATCAAACCCTCAACACAGGTTTGCTTTTGCTCTCTGATCTCGTCACGTACGAAATAACAAGGATCTACAAGTTGCCGGAGTTACAGTGCCACAGTCTAGCAGCTTCACGTGTTTATTTCCATTTCAGTAGAAGCAACAAAATCTCTATGAAAACTTAAGATTAGCGGAGTGAAATCAAAACAGACCATACAAGGCGTAGAAATGTTTTTATAATCCATCTAACAAATCAGTATTTTGTAGTTTGTACACCAGGATCAAAGAAAGATGAGCATTTCTCTTCTTAAACAACAGCCTGCATAACAAATAGAACTTTATCACAAGTTGCTAAAGTCAATATGAAACATGTAAAATTAACAGTCTGTCACTGAACCGGAGCTGAGTGATGGAGATGGAGAGTAGTAAGAAGGCCTCTGAAACAACACTGAGTTTACAGCTTATTGGCAAGAAGAAGAAGAAGAAGAAACGATGGTTAAAGACGGCGTCCGGTTTGCTCAACGGCACCATGACTCTCCCTCGCTATGAGCCTGGAAGCATCCAGGGAACTGAAATCAAAGTTAATCAGTGCTAAGACATCAACACACAGTCTCACGTGTCTGTTCTCGCCTATAAATCTTCTACGGAAACTCTCTCAGCTATGAACAACTCCAATGTACGTACATCAGCTACAGCAGCGCCACACCCAGAAGTCCTCGCTCAGGAAATGACTGAAGTTTTACTCTTTAGTTTGACTTTGACACGCAGAATCTAATTAAATCAGTTTGTCGTTAAAGGAGTCATATTATCCCATTTTCATCTCCTCCTCCTGGTCTGGTTGCTCCAGAAAACCTCAATCCTCCATTTGAATATTGGATCATAGGAGCTGCATTCAGAATCTGCTGTGTCTGTGTGAGCTGGACTGGCTCCGCCCACACATGCCCATCTTGGGAAGAGGAGGAAGTACTTCCTCTCGTGGTGCCATGTGCCAGAGCAGAGCTGCCTAATTGTGGGAGGAGGCAAAGGGAGGAGCCTACCTTGATTGGGATTGGCTAAACCCCCGATGACACTATATAGGGTTTGATTCTGATTGGCTGGTTGGAGCAACACACTTTTTATAACCTGAAACAAGCCAGGGAGAGAGAGGACAGACTGTCTTCACTTCTGGGACGTCAGTCCAGGTATGGGGACGAGTAGTACTGCTGGAGAACCTTTAGGAAGTGAATTTTGCATAATATGACCTCTTTAAGGTGTACTTGTCTGCACAGCAACGGTTGTACTACGTCATGTGTTCGTTGGCTTACGTGCTGCAACTATCCAAATGAATCAACATGAAACCAGTCTCATCCTGGTCCGTCTCGTACTTGCAGGAATATTCTAAAATATTAAAGCCTGTGAAGCTTTTACTGAGTAAATTTAACAATTTGCAAAAACAAAGACAAAAAAATGCAAATGTTTTTGTTTTGTTTTACAGATCGTCCAATTGTGCAGCTTTATCTCTGACTAGATTGGATGATATGTTACAGGAAGTCTTCAGTTCATTTATCCGAGGTGAGGAGAAACAGTGACCAGCAGCTGTCTTCAGTGAAAACACAAGATTTAGCCTGAAAATACTTCGAAGTAATTCCTGATTTTTCTACAAAGTACAGAAAACGTGAAATGTTGTAGCTGCTACAGATATGTAAACAAAAAAACAAACAAAAAGAGCAAAAAAGCAGGAAGAAGTCAGACGGCCCTAAAGTCGGTATCGAGTCTGTCCGGCAGTCCGCAGCTCGTCCTCGCTCTCTGTTGCCCCCTGGAGGTTCCTGTGGGATTTGTCTTCAGCCTAACATGATCATTATTGCTTCTCTACGCTATGAAGCTAGTGCGCCTCACTAAATCATTTATTTTTACAAAAAAAGTAAAAATGAAAACACTTTATCGGGTAAACAGTCGGTGCGAGTAGGAACAACACACACACTCACACACACTCACACACACTCACACACACTCACACACACTCACACACACTCACACACACTCACACACACTCACACACACACCCACCCACACACACACACACACCCATTCGACATGAGACTGAACCACACTTGAGCAGTGAAGTCGTTTTAATCGCAGCACTACTGTGTCACACGCCAACCACAAACACGGAGCGACCCGCAGTCCTGACCCCCCCCCCCCAGCTATCGTACACCTGAGTCACACCGCCGTGTGTTTTGAGCTGTCGTTTTCACTCCCGGGCGTCTTCCTGCTGAACTGGCTGAAGCTGGCGGCCCTGCAGCGTGTCCTCGGCCCCCCGTCGCCCGACGCGGGGGCCGACGGTAGAGTACTGTAGCGTCCCGGGGCGGCGACGCCCTGGCCGGCGACGCCCTGGCCGGGCTGGACGGGCCGGCCGCTCGGGTGGCGGGCCGGATCCTTGGCGAACAGGCTCTGGATGAGCTGGAATTTATCCTTCTCCTCCTGCAGGAAGACCTCCACCAGCAGCTTCTTCTCCCGCTTCAGCTGCTCCACGATGGTTTTGGGAACGTCGGGGATCACCCAGGCCACCATGAGGCTGAGGAACATCACCAGGTTCTGCAAGAGGAAGAGAATCTAAACCCGGGTCGGAATTTTCTCGTTTCCTCTCATTTTCAGTCTCATTAAAGTGTTTATGTGTTTTCACTGTAAAACACACAAGATGGAATAACACAAATATAAAGAGGGACGACTGGACTCCCACGATACACTCAGGAGCATTTCATTTAAATAAATACAGTAACTAACTCAGCTTAAAGTCATTGCTGATGTAATGATGTGAAAATCATTAAAACTATCTGTAATGACTGTACCACTAAGCTTTATTAACTGCATGTGAAGACGGACGTGGAAGCAAATAATCAACAAAACCAAACGGAGGGTTTTGTTTGATTAAAATGCTTTTAGTTCTTAGTCAGGTCGGTTTTCTATACATGATGGAGACCACAAGAAAAAAGTTTGACCAAAACCCCATGAAACTGAGAGTTTATATCATAAATCCTATAATTTATCTTCACACTAGTGTGAACGTTTTATTCTGGAAGCTGCATTTTTCCTGCGTTTATGACTCATTTGAATTGGCGAAGGAGAAAACTCATCCAGCAGAGTTGAAAGGCATTTGGTTGGCACATGTTGGCGAGGGCTGAAGCATCTGCTAAAATTCCTGGACATAATGAGAGTACTGCGTGATCCGGCGTGGAATGACACACACACACACACACACACACACACACACACACACACACACACACACACACACACACACACACACACACACACACACACACACACACACACACACACACACACACACACACACACACACGTGTGTTTATGTAACACAAGTTTCAAATGTGAGACGCACAACAGAGCAGATTAAAGAAGAGATGAATGCAACGACCTTCGGCTTGTCGGCGATCAGCTCACCTGGAAGAGGATGACGAAGGCCAGCCTGGCGGCCAGGACACACCAGTACTGTTTAGAGAACTGGTAGGCTTCTCCGGACCAGGGGGGTTCCCTGTAGTCTTTATACCTGTGGGACACAACACACACACGTTGACAGTGTGAAAGGTTAAATACGGAGCAGTTAAAAGAGCAATCACGTTAGAAATCAGCTCCCATCAGCTTCAGGATCATTTCATCAGGCTCATTAACGTCTACCTGGCCGAGACCTCGACTCTTCTCACGTTGTACAACCTCCGACGCTCAGCTTGAGCCCCTGACTCAAAGAGCAATGAACTTTATTAGGATTCTTTGCCTTTGGTTTTCTTTGTAGTAAACACTTTATATTCTGCTGGAAAAATAAAGAGAAAACCTGAATCACATGGTCGATACGAGTCCTGGAGGAACGGAGATGTGTTTTATCTAAGGCTGTCTGGTGAAAAAACACACAGTTACAAGTATTTATCTGATACTGTATCTACAGGAGGACCGCTCCTCTCTATAGGACTGATTTATTAAGATTCCACTGGTGTTGCTGGTGATAAAGAGTAACAGCGCGAGTTTGATGCTTCCATTACAAGAAGAAGGCAGTGAAGCTCATGCACAGTAGCAGTGGCTTCAGGAAAGTTGAGTTTTCCCCGTTTCTGCCGAGGCGAAGTTGGATCATTTTCCAAAAAGTTGCATTTTCAGTGGCTCTGAGCAACGTTGTCATGTAACCACATCCCCAAAACGCCAAGAAAGCTTCCTATTGTCATTTAAAGATGTAAAAAGTGGTTTCAATAAAAAGATTTTGGTCTCAAAATAGATGAATGGGACTGCTCAAGCAGTTGAAAAGTCCTATATAAGTCTAATTACCATCAAGAAAGTAGCAAACACAGTTTAATGCACTCATACATGCACCAGCATGAGAGAGTTCTGCTTATTGTCATATTCATGCTGTGAGGTCCGGAAATAAAAGTCAGATTTACCTCACAGTTTATTGTGAAAAATCAAAGCACGTAGCAGTAATGTGACCTCCAAATAATCCAGATAAAATGTATTTTGGATTACAGCTGGGTTGTCTGAAAAAGAAAAGAAGTGAAAAGAGCTTATGGAGTCACCGTCCCAACAGACGTGATAATAAAATCTGATGTATGATGGGTGTTGGAGGTCCCCGGGACCACAGCTTTAAAAAGCAGGTTCAGATCATCAACTTCACTATTATATTTCCAGAACTTCCTGCTGTAAAGCCAAATACACCAAAAGATCAGTGCAAGCTGTTCCTTCCTACTTAATCTGAAGAGGTCCTGACCTGCTTTATGCTCCACTTTACAGTTTACTGATGGTACAGCCACTTGGATGTGGTCAGTCATTCACATATGGACAAAGCCAAAGGACAGCGGGGTTCAGTCGGCGGCAATGAAAGGAAGCCTCTTTATCTGGAGATTTATTAGAAAGCAACGGAAAAAGCAACAGCAACTCGTCCATCTGCAGGAGAGCAGCAGCAGTGAAACAGGAGATGAGAGACGGGTGTGTTGTGGCATTGCTTTTATTTCAAGTTTCAAACGTGGAAGTTAAAATCAACTACGTCTTGACAATGGATCGTTGGGCGGGAAACAACGCAAAAGTAAAAAGTAGCAGGTTTTATTTTGCAGGTTGATAATATTTAACACTACGTTTAACAATAGGAAGTCTGGGGCGAGAGCCTGCAACTTAAATTACATCTAAACAGACATTTTATCTCAATTCTAATCAAACAATAGAGTCATTTTCAAAATTACCTTTATCTCTTCGATTAAAAAAAATGCTTTAACAAAAAGCACACTAACTAAAATGAGAAATAAAATGTCACAATGACGAGTTTCTAAAAATGGAAGAAATAACAAGCAAGACTGTTCAGAACAGAGATGAAATGGTTCAAATGACTAAAATATCCTTCCTGTGGCCACAAGACTCCTAAACTAAATAATGTTTGCTCTGTTTTACTTAATTTCACCCTTTCGGTGCTTATATTAGTCACAATTAAGCCTTATACATATTAATATATAATATCTATTGCAGACACAGCTCTATTTAAAACAAGGAGAAAAAAAAATACAAAATAATGAAAGATACAACATACTAAACCGCATATATTTAAAAAAAAAAAAGGTTTATATGCAACGGGTTGTTGTTTCATTTCGAGTCGTTACATTTTGAGTCGTTACATTTTGAGTCGTTACACTTTGAGTCGTTACATTTTGAGTCGTTACATTTTGAGTCGTTACATTACGAGTCGTTACATTTTGAGTCGTTACATTTTGAGTCGTTACATTTTGAGTCGTTACATATCGGACTCTTAAACATGCAGCATCAGTGAGACGGTTCAGATCCAAAGTTCTACAGAACAGAACATACGGATGTTTGACGTGAAGACAGAGGAAAATCCCTGTGATGCTCAAATAGATGGAACGGCATGAATGAGTCGTCTCTGACCCCAACAGTATAGAAACAACAGAGTCGGGGTGTGTGAGTGTGTGTGTGTGTGTGTGTGTGTGTGTGTGTGTGTGTGTGTGTGTGTGTGTGTGTGTGTGTGTGTGTGTGTGTGTGTTAGCGGAGTCTTATGATGTCTGGCTGCTTCTCCTTATACAGTCATGATTGAGGAATGTTGCCCGTGAGTCGCCTCTTCTCTCGCGCTCTTTTTCTCTCCATCTATTCATCTTTTGCTCGTCGAGTAGTTTCTTTTTTTTTGGTTTTGTTTTGTTGTGAGTCGGACTGGAGAAGAAAACTTCCCTCCTGTCGTGTCGGTCACACGTTAAGTTATCACTGTCTTTTGGAGTCGCTCCATGTTTGGTCAGAACGCCGCAGCTCAGCAGCAACTGGAGCATCAAACTCAATATTCTCTCAAAGAGATTAGAGTTGCTGAGTGTGTGTGTGTGTGTGTGTGTGTGTGTGTGTGTGTGTGTGTGTGTGTGTGTGTGTGTGTGTGTGTGTGTGTGTGTGTGTGTGTGTGTGTGTGTGTGTGTAGTGGACAGACCCTCCTGCCAACGCAGCGTCTCTGGGGACCAAGAAATACATTTACAGACTATGAGGGGTCACATCATTCCCACCCTTCACAGAACACACACACACACACACACACACACACACACACACACACACACACACACACACACACACACACACACACACCTTTTTCACTTTACGAGCTTTAATTCCTTTTTGGAGACAGATGATATAATCAGGGAAGATCAGGGATTTTTTTTATTGACGTTTTAAATACTTTCACGCGTTTTATTTGGTACACAGAAAGTCCCCTCAGTTGTAATATAATGGTTCAACTCTTTCAAGTCATGGGCTGTACATTTCACCCTCAATATTTTCCAACGAATTATGTTGGATGTTTACAAGTTTTCCCCGGATTATAGTAGAAGATGTGAAGATAAAAGTTTCTATACAGTAAATAAAACTGCTCAGCAAAGCCAGAGAAGAAGTAATGAAATGACCAAAGCAATGAAGGTAAGATACGCAGTTTATTCAAGAGTATTTTTACTCTTTCATCAAAATCTACAATCATGAACGTGAAAAAATAAAGTTGCTTTTCCCCCCAAAATCCTCATATTTTTAGATAAAACTGTAAAAGGTGAGCTGGACGTTGCAGAGACCCTGTTGGTACTTTGAGTGGAGCTGCTGTAGGTTCAGCAGGTTCAGCTCAGAGACGCATTAGTACTAATGCTCGCTAATTTTACACTGGTTAGCTCAGCTCAAGTGATTTCAACGCTCACGGTTACTGGAAAAATGAGAAGAAAGTAATATAAAGAATGATATAGAAGTAGAAATACACGGACTTGTGAGAGCACAGACCTCGTGAGTCCATGAAACATTGTCTGGGATGTGGTTTTTAATGCTGCGTTACTTCGTTCAGTCCCCGACGTGACATTTCTAAGACGCCTGCGGTTTCACCAACCACACCAAATTGGAAACTGAAGTATTTCCATTGATGCGCTGGGAGGAAACCACCAATTACAGATTACATCACACGCCATCGCATAACTGTCGGGTCACCGCTCGACGTCGGGGTGATAAAAGTGGGAGGACAGACGGTTTTCTGTCGTTCACCTCAAGAGTTTGTGGTTTGGCTCATATTTGCTGGTTTTTATACTTCATTCTGATGCTTTTCTGTTTTTTTAGGAAGAAGAACGTTTGATATGTGAGTCGTTTCATTACAAACAGACAAAAGCATCAACTCGTATTTGTACGTTGTTTTCAGTGTTTCTGCTGTTTCCGTGGAAACGGACATCGTTATCAACACCTTTCCTGAATAACTGCAAAAACTTCAGTTATTTAACCTTTAAAGTGGCACAAAGAAAAACAAACTTGATTTATTAAAGTGTGTAACTGTTTACTTTAACTGCATCGTTGTGTTGTTTGACATAAATACATCTTAAAAAACAAAACCAAGTACTTAATTCAGTGAGACACATTTATGTACATCTTTGGGTTAATAAATGTATAATTTCAATATAATAAAGGAACAAATAAATCATTAAATTATTTGTCTTCGAGTGTCTTGTGATCTTTGCATTACTCATTTTAATGTTCATCGTTTTAAAAAAATTAAAAAAAAAATTCTTATTCTCGTAAATAAATAAACAAATAAATAAAACTAACATCTATATGGATTACATTCAAAAAGGATCTTTGGCTTCCAGATAATAAAACTGAACTCTAATCTGAATCTACGTTCTTGCATATGAGCTCAAACACGGTCGAATTGACATATTTGATTTTTTTTTTAAAGACTTCTGTATTATCAGCGTTTCATGGCTCCAAATCAAACAAACACCAGCGAGAACGAAACCGTGCAAAGTAGGAATGTTTGTTTTGGGAGTGACGTTCCTCCACAAGGCAACAACACGGAGGTATTTTTAGTGTTTCTGAATAATATCCAGCTTCATAAAGAGCGACAGTTGTGTTTCTCGCATTAGATTGCAGCAGCCGATGCTGGTAGAAGAAGAATAAAATACTTGAGTAATGGCCTCGTTTGGTGGTGATTATACAAATTATAGTGTCTAAAGTCAGAGGTGATTTATTCATTTCCCCAAGAAAAACTTCAACTGGGTTTAAATTGGTCTCGTGTTGCTATTATGTGGCTGTTATACCCATTTATAGGTTATTTATAAGATTATACACTGAGCGTCGGATTGAGTGCCATTTACTTCTACTTCTAATAAATAGTGGCAATTATGATTATTATGCTATAGACAGGCGGCATCTGCATCAAGGGAAACAAAAAATTCCATGTAGTCCTGAACTATTTGCTGACAGTGGCAACAACATTAGAATCCAGCCAAGGAGCAGAATTCATAGATTCTCCACATTTGTATCCTGGGAGACGTTCAGTGACGCTGATAAAGAAACTATGGACGAGCTCCTCACACTGCTGTTTTTAAACACGATTAAAGATTCACAAGCTCGGCGGTTCGATTCTTTTCTCTCCCCCGTCGGCTTTATATTCCCACGTCCTCTCATCCATCGAAATCCAAATCCAATAAATAAACGCAGAGGAAAACACGACCTTCTCGGCCAACTGATTGGGAACTATTAGGACGCTTCCCATCGCCCGTCTCATTTAAACAGGTTGTTTTATTACACACAGAGTTGTTTCTGCTGTTTCTGCCGTTTCTGAGTAAAATGACATCGTTTTCAGAATATTGCCGGGTAAAGACAAAACTTTTCTGAAACCAAAACGCAAAAAAATATGCGTTTTTAATGCAATTCGGGTACATTTTTCTTGTGAAAAGTTGGTAAAATACTAACATGCATACATTCAAACCCAGTGGCGGCTGGCGATAAATGTCTTCTTCATTATTAATTGATATCAGCCAATCTTAACTTCATTTAAATACAGTTTATAAAACACATTACAACAATCTTGCCTGTTTTAGATTGAGAGAGAGCCCCCTAGTGGTGAAATATTATAGTTCTTTTAAACAGCGAGTGAATAGGGAGCAGTTATTAAAACTGTTTTTGGGGGCAGGTTTCCTTGACATGACAGTTTGTCTGAGTTTAGGAAAAACAGAAGGTATATCAGGTATATTGTCAAACAACACATGAATGAAATATTCATCATATTGCCCAGTTTCACTGAAATATATACGTCACATAAAGCTCCGAGGGAAGAAAGATGCTTCGTTCTATTATTATGTAATCAGTGATATCGTCCTCCATCTTTCTTTCTCCTGGCAACATCATCGGTCAGAAGGACAGTCATGAACGATGCTTTTTGACACGGCGCTGAATCGTTCGCCCGGAGCGCCACAGGCACCGTCTCCATATTGGGCGGCGAACACGCTGCCCGCACACGCCGCAGACACACAAGAACCCTCATTGGGGATTCGGCCGCCCAATTTCACGCCTCCGAGCGGTCAAGTCGCACAGAGTCCCGTCGTGTTTCCGTTGTGACGTGTCGCGCGGCGCCAAGACAAAGGCAGCATTCTGCCGTTGGTCATTCCTCACTGTCTTATGTAACGGCAGGTCAGCCTCAGCCGTCGGCGGGCGCCGCCATCCGTGACCTTTTCTCCCGCAGCAGTCCATGCTGCTCTCAGGGAAAGCGCCGCTCGCCACTGACACGAGTGAAAAACCACCGACGACACAGTAGCGCACTGTGCTCATGACACATGGCGGGAATATTCCTCCAATCTGTCCGGCCCTCGGAGGCAGAGAGTTGAGAGTTTATAGCTTCCTGTTTCTTTACCTTCAGACTCCATCAATCACCAGACGAGTGACGTCTGCAGGAACTTCTGTCTTTTCAAAACAAACTAGAGATTTTGGTTCTGATCCTCTTCCACCCATAAGAGCACGAAATTAAACATAATTTACTTTCTGGAAAGCAATTTGATAAAAGTCCTACAGATTATGTGGTCCGGCTTTAGATATGTTTAGTACTGGAGTATGAACTACTCAGTATGCTGCCTTATGCATATGCCACACTAGTATATACGTTATCATTGAATATATGTAGCTTTTTGCAAATAATTTATTTTATACGTCACTACATGTTCATTGCAGGTAACTGGACGTCACTATATGGTATTTTATGCAGATGATTCTTTACTATACACACGTTCCTACATGCTGTTCGATGTAGATTATGAAAAAACTACATGCCACTACATTATATTTTACGCCGACGATACTTGAATATATATGTTAGTACATGCTGTGTGTGTGCGTGCGTACGTGTGTGTGTGTGTGTGTGTGTGACTAACAAGATACTTTATACAGATGATGCTTTGCTGTACAGGTGTAACTATATGCTCCTTCATGAAGTTAAATAATAATCACAATATTATACGTAAAGTAAAGTAAATCTTTATACTGATTTTCTCTAAGCATGTTGTTTTTTGTTGTTGTTTATTCGTCACGGTCAAAATACACAAATACCTCTTTTCTACTGACTTGATTTTGACTTTTTTTTTTTTTTTAGCTCCGTAGCATCTCAGGGAGTTGAAACGGCCTCGAAACAACTTTTGGTTCAAACCTGATTAGAGAAATGACCATAAGCTTCATGAGCCAAAACAGAAACATCAGATCAGTTGGTGACCGGCTTTGAAAAAGGCTTTATAATTGGCGGTAATCCCCGAGGATGAAGTGGAGTGTGTATGTTTGTTGCTACGGTTGAAGTTATAAGCTCCAACTGAAACCTTCATCCACTCAAATTCCACTTCTGTAAAGATAGATGACTGTTTGCTTGAATTCATAACAAACTCACAGTGAAAAGGAAAAACATTTCATGAAATTAGACAAAAGTGAAACGAGTGCGCGGCCATTAGTCTGTCCTCATGATTAATGACGTCATCAGCAATCCATTTTTATTGAACCCAGGTTAAATACTAACCAGTAATCTGCTGTGTGTGTGTGTGTGGTGTGTGTGTGTGGTGTGATTTTACCTGCAGAAGGCGATGTCTCCTTGCTCCGGGTTGTGCGGCACCGTGCCGGGTTTAAAGTTGGACACGTTGAAGTAGGAGAGCGTGTGGTCGATGAAGCCGTGCATGGTGCCCGTCTGGCTGTAGATGTACTGGTAGACCAGCCGGGGGATGAAGTCCGACGTGAAGGAGATGACGAAGGCCTCCACGGGGAAAGAGAACAGCCCTGCTTAACCGGTCATGGTAAATATTTCATATACATCGAAATTTAAATGCACTGGTTCAGCAGGTTTGGACGTAAAAAGGGTGATTCCTGCTCTGGCTGTGAAGCAGTGCGTGTCTGCGAGTCCAATCCCCCTTCAGTAATTGTAAAATAAATAAAAACTCCTGCTGCTTGTTTTCAAATCCGCCACAAATCTGGTTAGTATTAAAAGTAAACGGAGTAGGATTTGGTCAGCCCGCCAAGTACAAATCCCACGAGGAGCTTTCCGGACTCAGCACACCGCTGAAAAATGTTAGAATATTCAAATCACAGTGACATTTTAGGCCTTCGGATTGTGTCACAACCTCCAAACAGGACCGTGAGGTATAAAACCCCACAGCGTTATATAAAGGCTGAATAAAGTCAATTTCTTTAAAGAAACAAATCCGCAAAAAAACAAAAAAAGCTTCCATGTTGTCTTTTGTTTTATTTGAAGTAACTCAGAGTCACTTTTAAAAACATTCACTTTAATCGATTCAAGTTTTATATAAGGCCTCAAAATGAATCGTCAAATATGCAGTTTTTCCCCCTGAAATATTCGTCTTTATACTGCACGTGAACCCATAGAAACGTATCTGAACACTTACATTGATAATGACTGAGAATTTTCCCATTCCGCTCAGGATGTTGTACCATATTCCTGCACAACGACGAGAGAAAAGGAAACGTGAGACGGGAAATACAGAAAGATTATCAAGATTAAGAGTTTTAACAACAGTTTGGTTTAAAATCCTGTCGTTGTGAGGATGTTGGAAATAGTATACTGAATTCTCTGGTTCTAAAGAAATGTGATGAATGACGATCAAATGAATGTTTATCATCGCCTGAGAATCTATTCCATGTTAGAGTTAGGATGTGATGAAATCTTTGTTTACTTTTTTATTCTAGTCAGTAATAATAGTAGTAGTAGTAATAATCAGGGTGTGATGATTCTTTCTCTGTTGTGGCGCAGAGTTTTCAACACAAAGCCAATTTTAATGAAACTTTCTGGAGCAAAATACAGTGAAATGTCCCAAAAGCTTCTCCTGTCGCTGTTGCATGAGGACAGTTTGATGTCAGTGAGGTTGCTATGGAAACGCCGCTGTTGTGTTTTGTCTGCTTTGTTTAAAAAAATCTGTGTTTTCTTTGAAATTTCTCACATTTGCCCGGTGGTTTGGCCGGATCGGAGGCTCATGCAGGCCTTATGTTTGACGCCCTGGTACATACGTACACAAACTTTTAACATAATTCAACTAATAGATCTACAGCGGTAGATTCACACAGGGATGAAAAACAAACAACCTCTTCCCGGTGTGCTGGAGAAGAAGTCCGGACATTACCCAGATGACTTTTGACGTGGAAGTTTGAACTTTTCAGAAAATCTCCCAGAGCCGCGGATTATCGTTCATCTCACCCACAGTACGACCTTCGACCTTCCTAAAGCCTCTCCGACGTCGACGAGTAAAACTCGGGAACGCAAAGAAGGTCAAGTTGAAACGAAAGACGAACTTCCACTCAAAAAGCAAATATTGATGAGACACGAGGTTCCAGCAACAACACGACTCCAGCGAACCGACAGAGGGGAATTTAATCAGAGGCTTCATGTCCCGAGATGTTTAGAATAGTCTTACTTAAGATTTACTCGCTTCATCACAGAGGTATTAGAGAGGGCGCCATGTTTATTTATCTGAGGGCACTTTGTAAAATTAAAAAAATGATCCGGCTCAGGATCCTGTAACATAAATCTAAGAACAATAAGTGAGTCACGGCTGAGCGTCTCCACCAGGGAATACTCACCGATGTCTTTAGCTCGTATGGCGACCGGCCTGCGGAGCTCCGTGACAAACTTCTTGGCGTCCAGTCGGATCTCGATGACGTTGTTGAGAAGAGCGAAGAGCGGCGCCAGAGGGAAGGAAGCCACGAACAGAGAGACGAAACCAAACTGGATGACTGAGGACAAAGAAAGGACATCACAGGCCGTGGTGAAAAGATCTATCTATCTATCTATCTATCTATCTATCTATCTATCTATCTATCTATCTATCTATCTATCTATCTATCTATCTATCTATCTATCTATCTATCTATCTATCTATCTATCTATCTATCTATCTATCTATCTATCTATCTATCTATCTATCTATCTATCTATCTATCTATCTATCTATCTATCCATCCATCCATCCATCCATCCATCCATCCATCCATCCATCCATCCATCCATCCATCCATCCATCCATCCATCCATCCATCCATCCATCCATCATATATATATATATATATATATATATATATATATATATATATATATATATATATATATATATATATATATATATATATATATATATATATATATAGTATTAATTAATTTGACACAAATGAAAACTTACAAAACACAGATATGTACAAAAAAGAAAACAAATATTTCTATTACTAATAAGAATTTATATATGTACATTCATACACACACTTATATATACACACATGCATACTCATGCTCTAATGTACACGCGCATATTCATACACACATGCTAGGATGCATATACACACTCGCACATATACATACGTACATTCAAATACACAGAGGCGTATATACACACGTGTATATACATTTACGCATATACTTTCATATACACACATGCATGTACACGTATACACACACACAAATGTAAACCATACACGCACACACACACACACATATATTCATATACACACGCACGTACATTTATACACATGTAAACATATAAATATACATACGTACATACATACACACACACACACATGCACGCACACATAAACCTCTGGTAAATAAATATATTTAAATAAGTATATAATTGAGGAAATTGAGTATACACAAAATAAATATATCTATACCCAATGTATGTGTATCTATCTACACGCACACACACACGCACATGCATGTACGGGAGGAGGAAGTCATACTTATTACTTGCCCAACATTCAATTCTCATATTTTATAATAAAGTAAATTCACTCAAGCTATAAAATTAAACCAATAAGAGCGCCAGGTTTGGAAAACTCTGATCTTACATTTTACAGTCGTGCGTCACCACGGAAACGCTCAGTGCAGCAATATGATTGGTCATAAGCAGTGAAAATGTTACATCAGGAGGAAAAGAGCCCAGAACTACATTCAAAAACTCTATTTTCATTTCAAGACATATTTTTTAAAAACAAGTCTGATGTGTCTGAAGGTCAAACCGCTCTGATCACACGCTAAAGACATCCAGCTCTCCGAGGGGAGAAATCCTGGACCTGCCTGGAAAAGGCTGAAGCCAAGTTAAGGACAGTGTTAGTCAACAAGAGCCGAGCGCCACAATCACTTCATCCACAGAGAGACGATGATGTCGCTGGATCGACGCTTGTGAGCGGCGGCCGGCGTGGTCGGGAGCCGGCGTGGTCGGGAGCCGCCGTGGTCGGGAGCCACGCCGTCGCTCCAGACTCACTTTGACTTCCACAGGAGGCCTTTTAAGGTTAAACGCAGCGAAACTGGGACTTTCTATTTTTTTTTATTTTGAGAGTTTGGTATGTGTGCTGATATCCTCACTGAGTGTGTGTGTGTGTGTGTGTGTGTGTGTGTGTGTGTGTGTGTGTGTGTGTGTGTGTGTGTGTGTGTGTGTGTGTGTGTGTGTGTGTGTGTGTGTGTGTGTGTGTGTGTGTGTGTGTGTGTGCGTGTGTGTCAACACCTTTCACTCAAGATTGACCGTTCTTATGAAATAACCAACGTGGAGGGAAAACCAACATTATAAAGTTGCTGCTGTGTCAGTGTCTACTAGAATTATATTAATCACATTAACATTAAAACATTCAGTGGACACGTTACCCGTTACTATTTCTATAACCTCCGTGTCGGTAGTCCAGTTCTTTTACCGTGTGTTACATGTCTGAGTGGAACAGATCGCTGTAACTTTACCATTAGAACCTTTAATCAACTGTAAGACTTCCTATTTGATGACTGTGTGGATGTTTGTAGTTTATTTCATGTTTTATGTTCTGGTGCTGCTCCCTCTCCTTCGGATTCAAAACGCCGTTAAAGACCTGAGATCCAGATTCTCGAGCTCCAACTGACGGATGTAACTTAGCAGCTATAAACACATAATCCAGATTAATCTAGTTGAAGGAGATTCAGGCCTCATTTACGGGACAGTGTTCAAAGTTAAATCGGTTTGTTGCTTTTCCATTTCAGAAATGTTTCACCTTTTTTAAAACGATGTCCGTTTACACGGACAAAACAGAAAAGCAGAAAACGATGTCATTTTCATAAAGGGCCACTAGTGGGTGCTGTTCTTTGTTTCGTCGTAGCAGCGTTTCAGAGAAGTTGTGGGGTTTTTTCCCACATTTACATGGAGACAGAGAATTTTCGAAAAAGTTGCATTTCCCTCCGTTGACACAAAGGCGAACTCGTAGCATTTTCAAAAAGTTAGGATTTCTACCATTTCCACAGAGATGGAACATTTTCAAAAAGTTGTGTTGTTTTTTGTTTTTTAAGCAAGTGACCCACCAACCAAAAACAGAAATGAAAGCAAATAAATAAATTAAAAATTTAAATAAATTAAAAAAATAAAAAAATAAATAGAAAATAAATAATAAATAAATAAATAAATAAATGGATAAATAAATAAATAAACGAATAAATAAATAAATAAATAAATAGATAGATAAATAAATAAATAAATAAATAAAAATGATGATAATAAATAGTCAGTAGACATAGAAAGTTGTGTATTCCTCCGTTTAAAAGAAGATGAACTTGTAGCATTTTCGAAAAGTTGCCTTAATCGGAGTCGGAGCTTTTGAAAAGTGGCGTTTTCGGACAACCAAGGTTTTCCATTTTCACTTGAAAATGAGGCCTCAGGTCTCAGTTCACGTATTTCAATTTACTTTCACAAAACAACATGTGTTGAGCTCAACGGGTCGTCGTCATCATCCTCATCCTCATCCTCATCCTCATCCTGACTTAAGTTTTTTGAACCTCCGAGAGTGAAACAGGGACGACAGCAGAGCGATGAAATTGTCTTGTCTGCTAATTAATCGTCTTCATTTCACCTCGGGAGGAAGGTGAAAAGGCAACCTGAGACAGCCGCGGTTCGACGCCGCGCTCCGATCGGAGTGGGGGAGGGAACTTTAGCTTTTTGGGAACTTTAGCAGTGTGGGAACGGGGATTTCCAGCGAGCGGGAGACTGACGGCTTCACCTCGGGATGCCATCCGGAGACAATGAGCGGCCGGGAAGAAAATACGACAGCGGGGCCAGAGAGCGCTACAGGGCAAGCTTAGAGTATCTACCTGAGCTGAGGTTGATGGGTTCAACTCAGGAACGCACGCACGCACGCACGCACGCACGCACGCACGCACGCACGCACGCACGCACGCACACACAGAGTGTAGGGACTGGAGTTGACAAAAGCACTGTACAGGTACAGACAAGCACGGAATCAATAATAATATATGTGTAACAAACCTACAACTTTGTGTGTGTGTTCATGTGTGTGTGTGTGTGTGTGTGTGTGTGTGTGTGTGTGTGTGTGTGTGTGTGTGTGTGTGTGTGTGTGTGTGTGTGTGTGTGTGTGTGTGTGTGTGTGTATTTGCATGCAGAGAGTGCAGACATTTCTAACATTCCTCTCGGTGCCCTGCAGCGACACTCGTTCCTTTCTTTACTCTCCTTCGACGTCGCTCTGTCCCTCCGTCACTCTGTCCCTCCATCCCTCTGTCCCTCCGTCACTCTGTCCCTCCATCCCTCTGTCCCTCCGTCACTCTGTCCCTCCATCCCTCCATCCCTCTGTCCCTCCGTCTCTCCATCCCTCTGTCCCTCCGTCTCTCCGTCCCTCTGTCCCTCCGTCCGGCCGCCTCCCTCCATCCTCACCCTCTCAAATCCATTCAGCTGATATTTCTAGGACAACTTCACGCTCTCGTGATCTCAGAATATCGAGGGATCATCTTTTAGGGGCTCGAGTTAAAAAAAAAATTCTAATAATTGATATTCATAAGCACCTTTCAGTTTTCAAGACTTTCTCTGCTTCCCTGGTTGACAAACATCAACATGTAGACTGTGTTTTAGGAGCACGTCTCTAAAGAGCAGCCTGCTGCTGCTCCTGCTGCTGCTGCTGCTGCTGCTGCTCTGGCTGCTGCTGCTCTGGCTGCTGCTGCTCTGGCTGCTGCTGCTGCTGCTGCTCCTGCTCTGGCTGCTGCTGCTGCTGCTCTGGCTGCTGCTCCTGCTCCTGCTGCTCTGGCTGTTGACTCGTTTCCATTAGAAACACCTTTTCAATTCAGGCGGTCACATGCAGCCCAGGTTCCAGTTCGATGTTGATAGTGCAGATGCACCATCGGGACCGTGGATGTTGGGACTCCTGCATTAGATCAGATTCCATGTCAGCTCGATGGCCTTGTGTTTTATTCACTTACCAAAGTAAAAGCAGCACAGAATCCCCCATTCATATTGTCGTCTTGATCTTGTTCATAAAACACTATTGACTGAACATTGAAAATAATTATTCTCAGTATAGTTACAAACTGCATCGTTGATTTTTTTGAGTGTAGTGTTTTGCGAATTTCATAAAGCTCGAAGTAAAATCTCTTTAAAAGGTAAAAACACACAAAGAAATTTATTCTCCTTCTTTTCTAGTGAATGTTCCTTTACCATTATGTTTGGTAATAACATTACTTGAGTAATCGTCTCTTCTTTAGAACCAACAGCGTCAAAAGATTTGATGAAAACTCTCTTAAACCAGCGTTACGTACACAAGGGGGCGGAGCCTATTACAGAGGACGCTGGCTAAAAGCCAGCAAACCCCAAGTTGCTGCTTCATTAAAAGGGGAATTCAGGGAGAAAGGCAGTATTGAATAGACGCTGGAATGTTCAGAGAAAAACCCCAAACTACAGATAAAAACATCCAAAAGCCCCGACCAGCAGTGCTCACCACTGTCCCACTGCGCCGGCAGGTACAAACCCATCTGCTTCCATATCTTTTATTTTAGCTTTGATTTTCACGCTCTGCTGAACAGCCCGTCCAGTAACAAAGATTCTGTGATCCCGATTCCAACCAAGATAAAAGGTCGCATTTATTCTAAAACTGTCTTTTTTTTTTTTCTCAATATTTTATTTTTGTCGAGCTGTTTTTCTCTTTTATTTCTCCGGGATGTGCGACACTGTGCTCTTTTGGACGCCGCAATAATTTCAACTCTTACATCATACATTTAAAAAGCCTTGTTTGTTGGCTGTGTGATCGTATAAAGACCTATTCTACAAAACTGGAAAACACCCAACAATACCAGTTCTAATTTCTTTTAGCTGTCGGGGGAAAATGTGATTATATAATCTGAAAGGTCAAAATTATTGGTGAAAAGAGAAGATCCTCTGACACAATATCTGGATTCAGAAAGTTGGTTTTTTTTATCAGTCACTGGATTGGTTTTGTATTTTATAGTTGTTGGGTTTATTATTCCTAAATCAATTATTAATTTACTCCACTCTTGGTTTCTTGGTCTGTAGAGGTTTGTTGCTGTTTTTGGGTTAAATAATAATATAAAGTCATTTAGGATATTCTTTTTTTTCCCTTATTTATAATGACAAAGTGAGACATTCCATTATTATTATTATTATTATTATTATTATTATTATTATTATTATTATTATTATTATTATTATTATTATTTTATTATTATCATTATCATTATCATCATCATAATTATTATTTTATTATTATCATTATTATTTTATTATTATCATTATCATCATCATTAATATTATTATTATAATTCTATTATTATCATTATTATTGTTTTTATTATTCTAAGACTTCTGTTTTATTCTGTTTTATACACAATATTTTATCCATTCATCAGTTTTTACCAGAATGACAATCTATGAATTTTTCTGAAATATTTCATTAAAGAATTTCTTCTATTTTTACAGTTTTATTCGTCTGAGAAACTTGAGAGTGTGAGCCTGTTTCCACGCCAATGTTCTCTAGTGAAAAGTAAAAACTTTCATCATATTCTGGATGTTCAGAGCCACTGAGGACGCAACTTTCTGAAAGCTGCTTCCAATGGGGAACTTTTAGAAACCGCTGTTTATTACTATTTCATTTAATCAGCTTTGAAAAATAACAAAAAATAAAAAATTCCCAGTGTGTAAACTTGATTTTAACTAGTGCTGAGTTAGTTTGGTTAAAAAGGCTGTTCTTATATCTTCACACACTGATTGAGACGTATTTTTCCTGGATCACTCAATATGTTCATTCATCTGGGGTAATAAAACTCTACTTTAGGAGATCAGTGCTGCGGCTCCTCAAAGATCCTGTCGGCTTGTAAAACTCACAATATGGACTCTGCATGGAAACTCTCTTTAACTGCCTCAGGCCTCCTGACAAATCCACTGGTGACTCAAATCAGGAACATGTTTCGGCCTCGGACCCCCCCCCCCCCCCCCCCCCCCCCCCCCCCTCCTCTCGCAAACAATCATCTCTTCCTAACGGGGACGTCCGGGTCACGAAGGGGATTTCAGACAAATTCATGCAATAAGTGCAAACAATCTGCAGCCAACCACTTTGTTAGATCATTTTGAATCTTAGACATTTCTCCTCATTTAGTAATTTTTTTAAATTAATATATTTTAAATTTTACCCTTTTTTTGTCTGTTTGTGTGGGATGGGACTGTAAGAAATTTTTTTTTTTTAAAGAAAACAGTTATAAACTTCTTTGACCTTCTTCTTTGTTTACTGCTTGTTGTTTCCAATTAAAAAAAATGAGAAAATGAGATTATTCGGACGCACTGCTCCTGCACCGGCGCACCGCGGCTGTAGTAAATACTTCTTCTGGACCGGAAAATAAAAGACCATTTTCTGGAATTTGAATAAGTTGAAGGTCGGGGAGAAAAACGGCGAAGGAATGAAAGTGAAGTGTGGCGTTCAGATGTGATGACACAGATGAGTGTGATTACCCAGAGAGCTTTTAATCTGAAGCTGCGTTTCCACTGTCCTTTGTGATGGACATGAATGTAAATCAATTACTGCATATAGATTGTTGTTTTTGTTTTTTAAGTTGTACACTGGCTGTCAGAACGGACACATGAACGCGCCTCGTATGTAACGTCCGTCATGCCTGATGTTTTCTCAGCCGGATAATTAACAGATTGGTTCACTTGATTTCAGTGACTTTAGTGTAAAATGGGAGTTTTAGAGGCTTTTTCTGACTGGAAACAGAAGAAATGGTTCCAGGTGATGGTGTAGTGGTGAGCACTGCCGGTTCCAGTCCCAGACTGGGAGGAAGCTGGATTACCAGGAGGAAGCTGGATTACCAGGAGAAGCCAACCCCACACATAAAGGTCATCGCAGTCCAAAAACAGAAAGCTTTGGAAGAGGAGTCTGAGGTTGAAGATCCTTCTATCAATGCTGCAGGATCGTGTCTCTGATGACTGTGTGAGTGTACATACAAAACTGATTATTTTGTAGTTTTTCCACAAACCCGGAGTATTGTTACAGGTATTGTTTCTTTTATTTAAAAAATAAACCACATAGATTCTATCCTTTCTGGTTTTATTCAGGGGATCTATTTAACGTATCTGTCCAACATTCCATGACAGGATGTAAATTATAAGATTCTTTGAATAATTGTGTTTGAGCCGGACGTGGTGCAGTTCCACAGCTCCCCCCTACAGGGCGCTATTCTGTATGGAATGGTTAGATTATAACACCTTGTATTGCACGGCCATTTTCCAACCATCTTGCTCAATTTTGCAGAATTCAACTGACGAAACCCTCGATAGAGTACGAGCGACACGTCTTCCTCCCCTCAGCTCTCCCTTCCTGTTGCACACATCCACCTAGAAGAGCTCCATCACCTGCCTCGCGCCTACAGACCATGGAAATCCTGATACGCGGGAACTTTTAACAGCACGCCGGTGTCTTTCCAGCAGACTCACTCATCTCCATGTATTCGGGTGTGAGGCCGTCGAAGGGGGCCAGAGCGTAGTCCAGGTTCCACTGCTGGGGGGGTCTCTCGTCCTCGCTCTCCTTCTGGGCGGATCCTTTGTCCTTTATCGCTCGCACCAACTTCTTCAGCTTCCTGGTGGGACAAATAGAACCGGAAAAAATAAACTGCATATTGAAGAAAGCCATCAAGTCTCGTAACATCAGCAAATGTTTGACATTTAAAGAATTTAAAACTCCTTTTCATGGTAATCGTTTATATATTTCACTCATACAAGGCCATGTTCACATTTCCTCTCATATCTCAACGGAAAGCTATTCATAGGCCGCCACCCCCTTTTAATTTAATTTAATTTAATTTAATTTAATTTAATTTAATTTAATTTAATTTAATTTAATTTAATTTAATTTAATTTAATTTAAAAAAAAACTTTACATTTTCATTTCTATTTTTATCGGCTACCGTTTTTTATTTCCGTTCAACATTTTCTTTACTTACTGTCTGTACTTGCGTCTTAAGTGCGTTTTAAATACGTGTTGCACTTTATTGTTTGGGGCCTTGTTGAAGAACAGTTTCTGTCACTGCTTGGTGCAAACAATAACGTTCATCTCATCTCAGTATCTTGATCAGGATGAAGCAAATGAGAAAAATCCTTAACAGAATAAACTCGAGCTTCTCTCTGGGATGTTAACGTTGAAAACAAGCATGTAAAAGTTTCTCCCTAAATGGCTGCGCACGGCGCTCTGTTGGTGCTCCTGGAGTTGGGTTGATTCCAGCAGGCCACGTTTCCAGTCCTCAGCGTTCCGTTAAGGTTCATCACGTCGCGCTCGACGGGAGCCAAGTTTGATAATTTCTGATTGACTAAAAATGGACAAAGTAAAGTGTGCGCACCGTAATCTGACTTCCAACTGACTGATGTAACTTCAGCTGAACATATTGAGTGAAACGCTCATTAGACTGACCGACAGCTCAGATAGTTTGTCACAACATTACAAAAATACAACCTTGTGCACCTTATTGAAGGATTCGCTTCCTCGTGGTCTCACTGGTCGTCTATTTCCTCCATTTGAATATTGGATCATAGGAGCTGCACTCAGAATCTGCTGTGTCTGTGTGAGCTGGACTGGCTCCGCCCACACATGCCCATCTTGGGAAGAGGAGGAAGTACTTCCTCTCGTGGTGCCATGTGCCAGAGCAGAGCTGCCTAATTGTGGGAGGAGTCAAAGGGAGGGCCTACCTTGATTGGGATTGGCTAAACCCCCGATGACACTATATAGGGTTTGATTTCTGATTGGCTGCTTGGAGCAACACACTTTTTAAAACCTGAAACAAGCCAGGGACAGAGAGGACAGACTGTCTTCACTTCTGGGACGTCAGTCCAGGTATGGGGACGAGTAGTACTGCTGGAGAACCTTTAGGAAGTGGATTTTTCAGAATGTGAGCCTTTTAAAAATGGTCAGACTGAGAGAAGAACATTGAAAGGAGTACAAGTAACTAGTTACTTTATGATCGTTCCAAGTAGAATGATGGTGACTGTGAATGAGGAGGCGAGACGGCCTCTGACCTTTTTATTGAAAGTGACAGTGAGAAAATGAAGCCGGCTCCGTTTGAAGTGAGCTCAAGCTGATTTACGGTGACTCGTCCTTCACATTCTTTATGAAACCGTCCTCAAACGAGGATCTTCCAGGGGTCAGGTACCTTCTCTTCAACCTGTGTGAACCTCTGTCCGCCTCAGACACGCCAGAGAACAGCCACCTGGCCCGGAGCATGACACCAGTTAACTGCTCCTCTCCCAGGTGTGAACGCCGTCTTTAAAGCGGACGGACGTAAACAGCGACTGAACGAATGCGCCGGCGGCTCGCTCGTCCCCCAGGACGTCCAGTAGAGACCAGAGCGTTTGATGAGACTGACCAAACAGGTCACGGGGGTCAAGCTGCGCCGGCGGCGTCGGTAAGAAGCCAGAAGCCCCTCTGATGTGTGACAGATGTTATAAACTGAGCTGAACTCTCACCTTCTGGGATTTACAGGTAGAAGCTGAGTTTTGACACGAGACAGAATAAAAGTGTAGGGACACGGGGGGGGGGGGACACCTGTAGGAGCTTGTGAGGAAGCAAGCGTTGGATGTCAGAGACATGTCAGCAACAACTCCAAGAAGATTCCATCTGAAAATTCCAACCCCCAGCACTTACGGGATGCCGATCTCGAAGATGTTGTTCTGGATCAGCTGCTTCCCCAGCATGATGATGCTGAGCTGGATGCAGAGCTCGATGAGGCAGCCTCCGGGCGCACACTGAGGGGAGCACACACACCTTCACACCTTCAATCACGTCAAAAGAAACAGTCGATTCCCAGGACGGACGACCAACCTCCTCCATTCGGTAATCGTTGAAGACGTACACATAATTTCCCGGTCGACCCGCAAACCTGCAGGAACACGAGCAGAGAAAATGTGAAGTTGGTTTCATGTAACGAGGACGCACTCATACCACTTGAGGTTTTTTTTTTTTCAAAGGACGAGTACAAGTACTACGTTTTGTCTGTGGCTTACCTGCCCTTGAAGAAAGCCACGTAAAAGATGGGAGCGTAAGCGTTCATGAACTTCAGGAGGAAGGCTTTCAGGATGAGACGCTCCTCGAAGTTGGTTTCAGTTTTGGGAATCTCTGAAGGACAAACACAGAAGACGTGGAACTTTGTATATATCACACAGGGTGCAAAACACAAAAACACTGACATTTTCAATAGTAGCTTTATATAATAATAATAATAATAATAATAATAATAATAATAATAATAATGATAATGATAATAATAATAGTAATTATAGTAATTATAATAATAACAATAATAATAATATTAATAATATTAATAATGATAATAATATTAATATTAATAATGATAATAATGATAATAATAATAACGATAATGATAATAATAATAATATTAATAATAATGATAATGATAATGATAATAATAATAGTAATTATAATAATAATAACAATAATAATAATATTAATAATAATGATAATAATAATAGTAATTATAATAATAATAACAATAATAATAATATTAATAATATTAATAATGATAATAATAATAATAATAATAATAATAATAATAATACATTTTATTTCAAGGTGCCTTTCTCAGCACTCAGGGACAGCGTACTATCAGAGGTAAAACTGTCTCTCTCTCTCTCTCTCTCTCTCTCTCCTCTCTCTCTCTCGCTCGCTCGCTCTCATTTTGGATGACCGGGCCACCGTACCTAGTTCGGTCAGCCAGAGCGCCACGGCTCCGTAGATCTCATCCAGGATGAGGATAACCACCAGGTTGATGATGACGGCGGTGGCCGTCACCGTCACTCTGACGTTGGACTTGGTCTCCGGGTCGGGGCTCATCGCCATCAGGGCCGACACCGTGATGCGGTAGATGATGACGCCGAAAACCGCCGAGAACGTCAGACCGAACTGGAGCCGTATGGAGGAGGAAGAGGAGGAGGAGGAAGTCAGTCGTTAGTCAGCCATATTGGTCTGGACGTGACAGTAATGGCTGATAATGAATCATTTATGGAGGATATGGATGTAGGTCAAACACAAGAGGTTTCCCTCTCAGCCAGTGACTGATGAGTTTATATACTCGCCATGAAGAGGATGGAGGAAACGTTGATGAAGTATCCAGGAAGACGGTCCTTCCAGGTCAGCTTCTCGATGGCGGCCTGCCAGAGAGGATGGGAAGAGAGGGAACGTTGCCAGTCACTTTTCTTTTCTTTTTTTTTTACCTTTGGAGAGCAGCGGACCTCCCGCGGAGACACGACAACAGACAGTGAGAAAGAAAAGAGCGAAGCTTTCATAGAAGAGAAAAAAACAACAACATTTCAATGAAAAGCACCGGACGGTTTCCAACGTAAAAAAACAAAACCAAAAGAAAAAACTGAGACTCCACCGCCGCTCAAACGCTCGATTTTCAGCCTAAACTTGGAGGCCGGCTTGGAACAAATGTTTTCATTCCATAGAATCTCAAACACACGGACGACCCACAGCTAATGCGATTAATCTCTTTTCCCAGGAAGGAACATGGGAACATTTGGGTCTCGTCTAAGAAAAGAACCGGCAGCACAACCTATGGACTCCGACGTGCGAGGAGGAGAGGCCTCTGTTTGGACAGCTCTCTACGCTACGTGTTCGACAAGTTCTCTCCACTTACAGCAAGTTTGTTTAGTGTTTTTACTCAAAACTCAGACAAAATAAAAGCTCTTACATATATGAGACGGTTGCTAAAGGACATGGAGCTACCGAGCTTTATGAAACCATGGGTCCAATGGAAGGAAGAGTTAAAGATAGAATCTTCTTTAATGCAGCAATTCTTAAAAACGGTTCATAAAACTGTTCTTTTTAGTGGCGAGTCGTAAAATAAAAGCGGCTCCGCTTCACTCGGATGTCAAAAGACAATTAAACAGCGTTTTGAGTGAAATCGTTTTTGCGTTTCCATTTAAGAAAAGTTTCACATTTAGACATTTTGAAAAGCGATGTCCGTTTATGGAATCAGCAGAAACACTGAAAACGATGTAGTTGTAATGTTGGGCCACTAGTGGGCGCTGTTGTTTGTTTCTGCACACTGATGACGATACGTTCTAAACATTAACACTGGCCAGGAGGCCGTCATTCGTATGGAAAGAATGACGGCCAAGTTGGATTGTTAATACGGTGCCCGTCAAAATAAAAGTACCAAGTCCCAGGAGAAGATGGGCGGGGAGTCACGAACACGACGGAGGAAACGTTGTTGTTGTTGTTCATCTACTTGTGCAGAAGAAATATTTACTGCGGCGTTTTTGCAGCAGCAGCGTTTCTGCCGTCTGCACGGAGACACTGAGCGTTTTTGAAAAGTTGCGTTTCCACGGAGATGGTGTTAAAACGTAATCGGAAACTTGTGTTTTCCCTGTCTCTACTGAGATGGAGTAGAAACGTTTTTGAAAAGCAGTTTTTTCCCTGTTTCCATGGAGACTAACTGGGAACGTTTTGGAACAGTTGCATTATTCTCGTTTCCACGGAGACCAAGAATTTTCAAAAACTTGTGTTTTCCCAGTTCCCATGGAGACAAAGTCAGATCGTTTTCAGAGAGCTGCGTTTTCCCCGTTTCCACAGAGACGGAGTCGGAACGTTTTTGAAAAGCAGCTTATTCCCTGTTTCTCTGGCGATGGAATTGGAGCATTTTCGAAAATGGGCATTTTCCCAGTTTCCATTGAGACAAAGTTGAGCATTTTCAAAAACGTGCACTTTCCCACTTTCCACAGAGACAGAGTCGGAGCGTTTTTGAAAAGTTGCGTTTTCCCAGTTTTCATAGAGACAAGAGTTGAAATGTTTATGAAAAGGTGCGTTTTGTCCATTTCTGCGGAGGTGGAGTTGTACCGTTTTCGAAAAGTTGCATTGCCACTGGCTCCGAGCACCGTTGTCGTGTAAACAGAAACGCAAAACACAACAAAAGTTTTGCATTTTCATTTGAAACGTTTATTATCCATGTTTTGGTCCGGCGTGTTGCTAAAGCTGCTTTATTTTGCTTTCTTGTTCAGACGATGTAAGAAGAAGAGATGCAGAGATGACATGATGATCACATGTGGTTCAAATACGAGAATAAATACGGTTAAAAACAAACAGTAGAGTTATTTAAACCCCCTTTTATAAGATAGAAAATGATCATAGGATCATATTCTGCAAACTGTTTATTAAAAAGTTGGAATTAAAGCGGACACTTTATTTGTGACATAATTCTGGTTCAGCGGGAGACGATGACCTACATGTGTGGAAATGAAAAACTGTTTCTGGTCAAATGTGGTTTGATCTGTGTGACGACGGCCTCCTGAGGCATGTGACCCCGTTCACCCCGCTCACCCCACTCACCCCGTTCACACCCCGTTCACCCCACTCACCCCGTTCATCAACCATTACAGGAACATTTGTTCTTATACTTACATGGACAGGCTCAGACAGAGGCCGAGAGGAATTTATCACACACACACACACACACACACACACACACACACACACACACACACACACACACACACACACACACACACACACACACACACACACACACACACACGCACGGCTCTCTAAGCTGCACTTTACGCTCTGTACAACACCACCATCTAGTGGACAGAACTGCATGGTACAACATGGTACAACATGGTACAACATGGTACAACATGGTACAACATGGTACAACATGGTACAACATGGTACAACATGGTACAACCAGCATTAAACCCACCAATCCGTGCAGAAAGGATGAACTTTAACCTCCTAAGACCTGAACTAGTTTAGTATTTTGGTCTAGACGAGCCAAAATAATGTCCAGAATAAGAGACACCGGCTCCTGGAAGGTGAATTGCTCTTTTAAAGTTGTATAAACATGAATCCAGTCAACTGCTGCACAACCCAACATAATGTCCACATACGTATGTGGACACCAGGTCCCAGGAGGACACCGGGTCCCAGGAGGACACCAGGTCCCAGGAGGACACCAGGTCCCAGGAGGAAGACATTGTGTTATTTGAATAAATCAAATAAACTCAACAAACCTCCTTTATGTATTCTACATAATGTATTTCACTATTTATTTGATGTAATGTATTCTCTATACGGTATATAACGTTATACACCCTCAACAGTCATGATTTATGTAATTAAGCTCCCTTAATGCAGTTTTCTTCCACCGCTCCTCATAACATCACCGCTCCTCATAACATTTGACTAATATAATTATTATCTGTAAGTTGCTGTGACCTTTACCTGCCGTACGACTGCAGACCTGCATTACGCAAAAAAAACCTTTATAGTTTCGAAAGATCTTGAAGCTCATTCTGGTGGGAAAGATAAAGTAAATAAAACCTGCTTCTTCCGTCTAACTTCATGTCTTTACCACAAAAGAGCACAAAATAAGAGTTTGTTTGGTTTTTCTTCAATTAAACCCTTAAAAAGTGAGAGTGAAACTCATGAAAATGAACTAAACTAATAGAGTAAAAGTAAATTCGATCAATTCTGGATTTCCTGCATCGTCTTTTACACACACACACACACACACACACACACACACACACACACACACACACACACACACACACACACACACACACACACGCCGACAGTCGTGAAGCTTTGAGAACCTGAAAGACGAAAGGACCTTCAGTGTGTGTGTGTGTGTGTGTGTGTGTGTGTGTGTGTGTGTGTGTGTGTGTGTGTGTGTGTGTGTGTGTGTGTGTGTGTGTGTGTGGCTGGTGGAGACAGCCTTCAGAGGGAGGCAGTAAATGGGTCAGGTGTTATATTTGGCTTTGTTACGTCCGCTGAGGAAAGCCCGGCGAGGCTCTGAGGACGGCCGCTATCACCATTTTCATTTCTATTAAATCCCAACATCCACTTCCTGTCGCCTCTTCAGCTCCAGCGACAAAAATCATCAGAACGAGGTACACAAACTACAGCAGAGGAGACTCCCTGTGTGTGTGTGTGTGTGTGTGTGTGTGTGTGTGTGTGTGTGTGTGTGTGTGTGTGTGTGTGTGTGTGTGTGTGTGTGTGTGTGTGTGTGTGTGTGTGTGTGTGTGTGTGTGTGTGTGTGTGTGTGTGTGTGTGTGTGTGTGTGTGTGTGTGGTCTTGTATTTTAAAAAACTGCAGTCTAATTCACATTTTAGGATCCACAATGCAGGTTTACATGGTTTTAAAGGGAATAACTACACACACACACACACACACACACACACACACACACACACACACACACACACACACACACACACACACACACACACACACACACACACACCGCGTCATGTACCCTACAATCCATGTGTGGCACTTGCACTCCTACATGAGGACGGGACGGCGCCCGTTTTAGACGAGGAAAACACATATATACAGTATAAATATATTTCAAGGTACTTTGACATTAAAATGAGTGAAAAAAAAAAAAAAAAACTCTGCCAAGAGAAAAAGTGAAAATTGTCTTGGGAAGATTTCTCTAAATGAGACATGATGTTTAGAATATTGAGCTCTTGAAATTAGCAGGAAAAACTTAATCTAATCTAGATTTTATCAGTATTTTCAAGCTTTCTGCCTTTTAATGAGACACAAAGGCTAAGAAAAAAAAAGGTATACTTTTTCAATCAAAAATACATTTACGTATTTTGAGTTGTATTATAGTGGCACATCTCTATATGGGATTAAATTAAGGAATAAATGAAGCATTCTGAGGTATAAAGTCTTTTCATCACAATATATAAGTATTTAGAAACGCTGCATTTAAAGCCAGTTATGCCTGAACGTTGGTGTTTTTACCTCAAAAGTAGACATTTGCTTTTATTTAACCTTTCATGTTAAAGTATAACTCATCCTTCAAAATAAACTTGTCCTCATTTTCTCATGTATTTGTGGTTTTCAAATAAAATGCATTCACTTGAATGAAGTGAAGTGTATTTCTTAAATCAAGATTATCTGTCTTATACGAATCACACCTCCGCTTCCAAAATGTCTGAAATCTCAAATAAACCTTGTTTCTTCTAAAATAATAAGTCAAAACAAGATCATTTTATGATTGTTTGAATTAACAAGATATTTAAGATGAACCTCTGTTCAGTGAGTTTATCTTAAATCTAGTAGGATGAGACATTTTGACTAAAAACAAGACAAATATCTGGTCATAAGATAGTAAAAACAAACATTTGTAGTTTGTATAAACAAACAAACAAACATTTCTTGTCCTCTTGCACCGCCGCAGCAGGATTATTGAAACAGCTTTACTCCGCAAATAAACTCAAAAAGAAAACTTGAGTCGCGCCTTGAAAACGACGCCTTGATTTCCTGCTGCGTTCCAGGTAGAACCGCCTGAGAGAGGGAGAGTTCGGCGTCGCCATGGCGACGGCCCAGCATGCATCACTCCCCATTAGTCTCCGTCTCTCCACTCATGAAAGTCTCTTTATTAACGCCGTCTGTCTCTTCTACTGCTGCGGCCGGTCTCCTGGTTTGTTGTTTTAAGTCTCACACTTTATTTTATTTGTTTTTTAACGTTTTCATCCAAAATGAACAACTGTTGAACGTCGTTATGAGAAACTGAGAAAGCAACAGGTGCAGAGGATGGATGGATGGAGGGAGGGATGGATGGAGGGAGGGAGGGAGGGAGGGAGGGAGGGAGGGAGGGATGGATGGATGGATGGATGGATGGAGGGAGGGAGGGAGGGATGGATGGATGGAGGGATGGAGGGATGGAGGGATGGAGGGATGGAGGGATGATGGATGAATGGATGGATGGATGGATGGATGGATGGATGGATGGATGGAGGGATGGAGGGAGGGAGGGAGGGAGGGAGGGAGGGAGGGAGGGAGGGAGGGATGGATGGATGGATGGATGGATGGATGGAGGGAGGGAGGGATGGATGGATGGAGGGATGGAGG